>NC_056731.1:196677527-196860027 GCF_019279795.1 Protopterus annectens
CAGCTGTGAACCAGTTCTAAACAGGGCACCAACCCCATACAGTACACAAAGACACACACACACACACACACACACACACACACACACACACACACACACACACACACACACACACACACACACACACACACACACACACACAATGCATATACAGTAGTTTTGAATCTTAGCAGTTCACCTACAGCATGTCTTTAGGATGTGGAAGGAAATCAGTGCACATGGAAAAATCCACAGAGACTTAAAAATGTTATTTTATGACTTATGTGTTTAATTATTAGAATGATTTGTGGACCATTTTATATTTAGACTACAACTGTTATATTTTAGAACTGCCAAAAAATGGTATAGAATTTAAGATATATCAAATGTGCATAGGTTTGCCTGAATGTTATTTTCATTTACCCACCATTAACACACCTGCGATACAGATTCAGTTTTACTGTATGTACTACTTTTATTTTTTATTTTTTTATGTTTATATCCATATGCTTTGTTTTGATTTTATAAATGCTTAGGAAATAAGTATCAAAATAAAACTGGAAGTGGAATATGAAATCAGAATATACTTTGACGGGTAGGTGTGAAACAGAGTCATGATAAAATCACAGACATACATTATTTCCAATTATACAACAATCTCCCATTAATATTACAAAACGTGCAAGCTGATTGGTCAGTATGCCCGTTGTAAATCAGACTTGTACTAATGGAAAAATGTCCGGTCGCCCGGACGTTTTCCATTAGTATGTCTTTTTTTTTTTGTTACAGCAACAGAGAATGCAAGATCTCCACTGCTTTTTAGAAAGTGACTCGCTATGTTAAAGAAGTTTAACATAGTGAGACAGTTTTAAAAAAAGCAACGGAGATCTTCCTTTCTCCATTGCTTTTTTTAAAGCTGTCTCGCTATGTTAAACTCCTTTAACATAGAGAGACACTTTCTAAAAAGCAACAAAGATCTTGCTTTCTCCGTTGTTTCCACACAGAGCTCTGATGTACTGCATAAGCATATGCATGCGCAGTACATCAGAACTGCCGCAGAATACCAGACAGCTGCAGAAGGGCAGCAAGGAGGCATTATACAATGCCATTATATAAGAAAAGCAAGTATTTTTTTTCTTAAATAATGTCATTGTATAATGGCAATAACCCACCCCTGGGTGTGGGTAATGCTGGATTTACCCACGGTTGTCTTTGTTTGACCACTCAGGCTTCACCCTCATGACCAAACCACACAGACCGTGGGTAAATCCAGCATTACCCACACCCAGGCGTGGGTTATTGCTTAAATATGTGAGACATAATAATGATAAAATTAAAAGACAGACATTATTTCCAAATATAGGTTCATAGATAAGTACTAGGTTAGTTGCCCTTCCATGCCATTTTAAGGTTAGCCATTTTCCCTGTTTGTGCTTGCAATAACCAATCCCATTTGGTTATAGACTGGTCTTGCTCTTCTGATGGTTGATAATTATTTATTACCCCAGTGTGAATAAGTGTGATCATACCATAGATAATATGAGGGGACCCATGCATGGGATAAAGCATTTAGGAACTGCCTCTGTCCATCAGTAGTACAAGGGGCAGTCCTGGGGTAAATGTTCTGCTTCACATCTATAGATCTTATTTGCCCTTAAACATGGAGAAGGATGAACTTTGTTTTATGTGGATAGGGAGTCAGTTCCACAGCAGGGGTATCATCTGCGAGATATACCTGTCGCTCCAAGCCATTCTGTTGATGTTGCAGAAGAGGTTTAGATCCCTAGACAGAATATTTCTGATGCAATTGATTTCCTAATGCCTTAGTTTCCAGACACAGGTAACCTCTTAGCAGTCTGTAGGATGCTGATATAGTGACAGAGTTTTGAGTCGGTCCATGTAGGACATGTTGTTTAGGCCTTGTATCCTTTAGTAAGGTATCTCTGTGGACATTCCAGTTGTTGCTAGTGTCTGAACAGATACATGCCAAAGGGGGCTTTATATTCAATGACTGGCCTAATCAGGTTGAGTAATGGGGGACAATGACGTCCCTAGATTTTGACACAATCCGTTTGTTTATAAGCTGTGCAATATAGAAGAAATTTCTTATAACAATGGACACATGTCTTTCAAAACTTGGGTCTATATCACATCAGTGAATGCTAAAAATAGCAAACACTGATGTATCGAACCTCAAAGTCTGAAAGCTAAAAACATTGAACGAATGGATCAGCAAATTTTTTCCCAGGGAAAAAAATTTGCTGGGACGTTCTCCGGGCTTTGCTGTTTTCTCCACTGTGGTGCGATCTCAGAGTTGGTATATTTAAGTTGGGGGTGTGTGGGGGGCAAAGCCCCCCCACTTTATTTTGACTGTAGACTCTTTTTCTGAATCAGCAAATGTTTTCCCTGAGAAAAAATTTGCTGATCCATTCCTTTGAAGTTTGATATATCAGCGTTCGCTATTTTTAGAGTTCGCTGATGCGATATAGACCCTCAAAACTTATGTTTCTGTGAACACAAGCTCCCAAATTCCCAAAACTGGGTCAGCTCTTAGTGGTGTATTTTCAATGTGGTAGTTCCCTGGGGGTAGATAACTTCCCAAAGGATACAGTAATCCAGTTTTTGGCATTTAGTTTTAGTCCATGATGTTGGCACCAGTTGTTTATTTGGACAAACATTCCTGCAGGATGGCTAAATCATTTAGGGAGTCAATGACCACTCTTAGCTTGCAGTCAAAGCTTAGTCAGCTAGAGTCCTTTGGTACTGGATTTTACTTCAGAAAAGTAGATGCCAAACAGGAGAGGTCTCAGCACAGAACTCTGAGAGAATCCACTGGTGACTGATCTATTTATGGAGGTAACTTCCACTATTTTAATTATCTGCAACCTATCTATGAGCCAGTTGGCAATCCAGTGAATGACATATGGATTTACTCGTAGTTTAGTAGAGAATTGTGTCAAAAGCTTCGGCCCAGTAAAGGTATGTGGTTTGTACCATCTTATCTTCATCCATCGCTTTGGTGACCTTTTTAAAAAAATCCACCAGGCTGAATTAAGTATGACCTGCCCTTGATGATTCCAAACTGAGATAGATCCAGTGTTTGAAGGTTCCCTATGTCCTGATTGATTAGTTCCATGATAAGTCTTTCCATGGATTTAACAAAAACACCAAACCCAAAGGATGTAGAAAACAAAAATCCACAAAATAACATCCACAGAAGGCACCACAGTCAAGGAAATATTTATTTAGTGCTTTCGCCCAAAGATTTCATCAGAATAAAATGACAAAATATCAATCAACCTTATATACTGTTCTACAGACTTAATTACTCATTTAAGCAATTAACTGAAAAATAAAACAATTAAAATCTAAAAACTTCAGCAAAGCAACTTTTAAAGCAACATTACACAATACAACACATATACTTATAAAAAGCACTTAATACAAATGCCATCATTGATTCCAGGATGCTTATCTGCTTGTAGCCTAAGCTGTCAAAATGTTTCTCTCCTCAAAAGCAATTTTTTTATAATCACCACCCCTTATATCCTTAGGGAATGAGTCTAACACAAAACAATTAAACTGTTTGGAATCTACACATACAGTAGAGTGAGCATTGTTGATGTCACAGTGTTTAATACTATACAAATGTTCCCTTTTTCTCACTTTTAATTCTCTTGTAGACATACCTACCTAAAACGACTGGTAGCTAGAGCAGATTACAAGAGAGAGAGAGAGAGAGAGAGAGATTAGAGCTAAATTTACCACTTGTTTCTATGGGGTACAACTGCATCTATGCAGCTGTTTACATGTTGGTATAGTGTGGTGGCATACATTTATATGTATTCAGTGGAGTTAAGTGGGTTTGGTGGGGATTTGAAGCTTCCTAATGTATCACTTAAGAGAAGATAGTTTGTCTTAAAGAAATTTATAAAGGGACCTTGGGTGGAAGGGATCTATGGCTTCAGTTTTATTTCACTTTATTGACCTCACAACTGATGAAGATGGTGTAGGATGCTCCCATATTAGTAAGGACATGATCCAAGATGTTAGTCCCCCTAGAGGGTACTCTAATTGTTTCAGGGCATTTGTATTCACCAAGTCCAGGAATCTCTGTGCTTGTGCACTAGTGGTGATTTAGGTTTCCCAGTTTGTAGCTGAATAGGTTAGACCACCTAGGAAAATGGTATTGGATTTAATACTGCATAATTCCAGTTCCTGTTGATAGACATTTCCCAGGATTCAATAAACTCTGTGTAGGCTCCATGAAGGGCCTACACAGAGTGCATCCATGTACATGGGCACACAATGTTGTTGGTAGCGTGTAATGCATATTCATGATGCACATCATATGTAAGCAAGGTTTTGCAGCACTTCCCAGTTGCATTGTCCATAAAACTTTGTAGAAGAACACGGATAATGAATCTGTGTAAGTGCCAATGGTCCACCCCCATCATGCACCTTCAGATGAATATGAAGTCCTAAATGAAAATCCATCCATCCACAATGAGTATCTGTAAACCACAAATCTTATTCCATCTCTTCTCTGTTTTTTTTTTTTTTTGTTAAGTATTACCCCATGTTTGCTTGATAAGATGCGACCCTTGCTGTTGTTTATGACATTTGTGTAGAGGGATCACTCATATATCAGACATAACCCAGGCATCTAAAAATAAAAACAGGATGCTTTCAATTAATATCAGTGCACAATGCTGTGCATAGAGCAAACCCAGTAAGTGTAGCTGTGCTATGCTCATAACATGACATTAACAATGACTGTTAAAACTACATTGCTTATGTGGCAACATGAGTTAAGTGTTGGACTAGAGTGTAGATGGTCATCGGTCCTAATCCAGGAATGCAAACTTTTCTTATCATGGTGTGACATTGCAGCTTATCCAAATAAAGTGGAACTGTAAGGAAATAACCATTGACTTGTATTGTTTGATTGTTTATGCCAATATATTTGAAAAAAGGTGTGCGCCACCTAGCATTGTGCAAATGCTGGCATGCATGACAGTAGGCAGCATGTACCATTTTCAAATGTATCAAAATCCAGACAGTGCACATTCTTAGAAAGTGCAGCTGATGGGAAAACATGGTATTTAAAGGGGAATTACTGGGAATTACATTTTATATATTGAGGTTTGACTTGTGCAGCAGTGTCTGGTGCAGGTGAGGGTGTGTGATTTAGAGCAGAGTGCTGGGGTGTCCAGGAATCCAAGGTTTTTATTGGGCTCCTGGTTAGGGATCATGGATTATGCCTATTGCAGGAAGACTATACTGGCACCTAATACAAAGCAGAAGCCTGTGATAGTTTGGTAAGGGCTCTTACCAGTGCAACTGGTATCCCCCGCACCAATGAATGGTGTCATCATCACTATGATGACCTCTGTAGGAGAAAGAGGGATACCCTTGATTAGTGGATCAGGGATTGCCAGGTGGGGAAAACCCCAGTGATGTGTAAGTATGATTTTCATGTATTACCTAAAATACTTAAGCTGGCTATGGTAAACACTGCATAATGCTTTTTATTTTGCCTTTTTCCACAGCTGCAGAAGAGAGGGCCTTGAATGTGAGGTCCCATGCTAGATGACTGGAGAGGATGAGAGAAGCATGTGGTAAGTAAGAATAATTATATGATGCACTCTTATTGCAGCCTTAACAGTTATAGATGGATTAGTAGCTATGTCATACTTTGCTATTATTTTGGAAATGCATATCTGCACAGTTACTTTCAATACTACTTCTATCTGCTGAAAACCCAGATGTAAGAATCACTGCTTTACTCTGGTCATTGTAGGATTCATGGTTGTCTGACAAGTGTGTTATATTGAAATCAATGAATAAATGAGTGTTAAAATGTTATGTTGACCCAAATCATATGCAACTATCCATGTGTGTAATAGCAAAATTTGAAATATGTTCCTAATTATGGATCCTTTCTACACAAACTATTTTATGATATGTCAAGATATCCTGCTCTAAAAGGTGGAAAGTTGTGGTCTGTGTGATGCCCGTGCACTGGCCCAGCAATCAAGGAGCCTCAATCCTCACCACTAACACCAGTGAGGGGCATCCATATAGGGAAAGAATAATAAATACACACAAAGTAAAGTACAATTTCCCTTAAGAGCACACAGAGATCACAGTCAGTCTGGGGCTGGTTTCTCCCTTTCTCGCTAGGTCCACAATAATAATCCCCACTGGCACAGCTATAGGGTCCAGATATCAGCCTAGTGGGCAAGCTAAAGCCTCCAGCACCCTCTCTGTCCAGCCAGTGCTTCATGTCCCTGCCCAAGTAACTGACAGACACATACTTTGAGATAAGAGTTATATACAACCACACAGACACTCCTGGGGAAGGCTGGCACAGGTTCTCCAGCTGTGCCCCTTTTAACCAGACTATATGGTAGTACCACTTGCCACCACACACTAATATTTATCAGCTACTAAAAAGGCCCTTAACAAAGGGTGTCCAATTATTACTGTGCAATATTATTATCCAAATGGTAAGTGCAACTGAACAGTCAAGGCCTATTGGATGGCTTGGTCAGTATCACTAAATACATGCAGTGTACTCTTAGAGCTTAAATTATCTCTACACAAAACAGCCACAGTTGAAAGGTTTAAAAATATTTAATAATAAATAATAAAACACAAGACAATACTCCTTACTATACAGTTCTAGTCAAGAGTTCAGAGATCACAGGAAAATGCTTAAAATAATACAGTAGAATAGTTCTGACATCAACACAGAATCTTCCTATGTCCTAGCTATTTCTAAGAGAAACCCTAAAGTCTAAGATCCTACTTACATACAGACACAGGTAGATACTGGTGAGTTGGATGTTCTCAAGACAAATGCTCTAATGCTCTCATTCTTTCTGTCCTTAAATTGATAACACAGTACCACTGATTCATTTCAGAATACATCATTTCTTTCTGGTTCCCAGGTTAACAGACTCTCAGAGGTTAATAGCCTTTTTGATCTTGCAGCTGGTCAGGAAGCCAGAGCAATAAAATAAATTATACATGTAAATTCTAGCCATTAACTCTGGCCTCAAAACAATAGGCAGAATGCCTCCCTTTAGACATCTTGGCTCCGAGTTTTAGATCAAAGAATTTCACAATGCTTGACTTATCAGTTTTTTTACAGCAGAGTGCACTGTTGTTACATTTTTTCAGTTCAAAATCCAATACAGTCTTTTCACATTCAAGAGAACAAGCCTGTGGCTTACATTAATATTTACAAATGACAGAATTATCTACAAAATTCTATCCAGCTAGGCTGGCAGCCTTCACCTATCTTCACAGTCTGAAACACAAAGCAACAGTTGCACATTCCCAGATAACAGTGACCATGAGTCTATAAAGTGTAAAGTGAAAGAGAGTTTGCATTATATTGTATTCCAATGGAAGAGTACAGTTTTACAGTAGACATTGCTTGTGGCTTGTAATACCACACTCCTCAAATATAAAACTCACTGGATTACAATACTTTGTTAGCTTTTCAGCAATAAAAATATAGTTCTGTTATGTAATCATCATTATAGCATATGCAGTACAAACCTCCAGACATGTGACTGTAATGACCTACTATCACGTGTAAGCACTGTACATGTAATCCAAGTAATAAAGGGATTTCTTAGCAGTTGTTATTGTTTAAAGTAGACTGAAACAGAATACAATAAAAGTTATTTTTGAAAGCTTGTTGCATAATGTGTGAAGTTGCTAATGTTCTCCCTTTTTCTCTCACTCCACCCCATAGCTATATGATTTCTTTCTTCTTATTATATTATATTATTTATTTAATCATATTTAACCTTATTATATCATTTTTAATATTTCTTATGTTTTGTTTATTATGTATAATTTTATCTTCTGTTTATGTTACATTTTATTATACATCACTCAGTTTGTATTAATATTATTTAATCATTTTAATAATGTTTGTTATATTTCTTTTTTTATACATTCTTTGATTAAATACCAATCATAGTCCACCAAAACCAAGTACAATTGAAGAACAGGAGTCAGGAATCCACACCACAGTACTTTAATTAAGTGATTTTGTCTCGTAGTAGAAACTTCATCAGAATACATACTACTCAAACCCCACCTATTATATATCCCCATAAATGTTGACATAATTTCCTTTCATTTAATATTAAAGCAGTATTCCTACATTAAAATCCATTCCTGGCAACTGAGAACCAATGCTTCAGAGCCCCCTGGGTTAAATAGTGCCATCTCGATTAGCTCAATTTTAAGGTTAAAAGCATGTAAATATTGCTCCTTCTGAAACCTTCATACTCTATTTTCATATTCTATATCTATTTTTATCTGTTTTTTATAATGTACCATTATGTTTGGATGCTTGTATGCATGTTGTACATTATGGTAGTAAATTATTATATTTTGATATTGTTTTTGTAATAATAGTGGCTGTATATGCAGATTGTGATTCAAAACATGCTTTGGTTCCTGAGCAATAAGAGAAGTTTCATCATGTACATAAAGATCAACATACACAGCATATTAACTAGCAGGAATGGATTTTAATGTAGGAATACTGCTTTAATATTAAATTAAAGGAAATTATGTCATCATTTATGGGGATATATAATAGGTGGGGTTTGAGTATTATGTATTCTGATGAAGTTTCTGCTACAAGACGAAAGCGCTTAATTAAAGTACTGTGGTGTGGATTCTTTGATTACTTTTGTTTCATGTTTAATTTCATTTTTTTTTCTTTATGTTATTACTACTGCACAGCAGGGTAGGCTGGTTCCTGGTGATCTACCTACACTCACTCCACTGGCTGCAGCACCAAGGCCCAGCACTTCTGGGCTGCCATCAGGTGGCACCACCCCTGCTGTCCCTGCCTACCTGGACCTTCAGGTAGATCTGCCACAGGGGCCAGGCGTGTGGTCCCTCTGGGAGCAGAGGCAGAGGTGGTGCATACATCATCCATGTGGAGTTACCAGATGTAGTGCATAGGATTGTGCGCTAGACCGTAGACGCATGCCTATGCCGGATGGAGAAAATGCTGTCCATCCTTGTATGGCAGACTGGCCATAGGCCAAAATGTTGGCCACTGAGCCAGTGGCACAGTGATGGAACAGGGCTGACAGCCCAGTGGTTGAGTCACACTGTTACCATGCTGATGTTCATGGGACCTTGATTCCTCCATACTCACCCCAACCACAGTGTTCACCCGCCCTCTTGTGTCCTTCACTGACCCTATCCTTGTCTTGCATGTTTTGGCTGTCTGCAAGTGCTTCCTTACCTTCCCAACTTGCCTGCCATAGACTTGCCTATGTCACTCCCCAGCATTCCACTTTCTCATTTAAAAAAAAATTAAAAAGTGCACCTGTTCCCCAAAAAATCATCCTATACATAGCTCTCCATTTTGCTGATGTATCTACGTGACACACCTAATTTAGTCCAATTGGCTTCAGAATGCAATGATGTTGTTATCACACCCCCCCACAGGAGTTGTTTATTTGGACAAACATTCCTGCAGGATGGCTAAATCATTTAGGGAGTCAATGACCACTCCTAGCTTGCAGTCAAAGCTTAGTCAGCTAGAGTCCTTTGGTATTGGATTTTACTTCAGAAAAGTAGATGCCAAACAGGAGAGGTCTCAGCACAGAACTCTGAGAGAATTCACTAGTGACTGATCTATTTATGGAGGTAACTTCCACTATTTTAATTATCTGTAATCTATCTATGAGCCAGTTGGTAATCCAGTGAGTGACATATGGATTTACTCGTAGTTTAGTAGAGAATTGTGACAAAAGCTTCGGCCCAGTAAAGGTATGTGGTTTGTACCATCTTGTCTTCATCTATTGCTTTGGTGACCTTTTTAAAAAAATCCACCAGGCTGAATTAAGTATGACCTGCCCTTGATGATTCCAAACTGAGATAGATCCAGTGTTTGAAGGTTCCCTATGTCCTGATTGATTAGTTCCATGATAAGTCTTTCCATGGATTTAACAAAATCATCAAACCCAAAGGATGTAGAAAACAAAAATCCACAAAATAACATCCACAGAAGGCACCACAGTCAAGGAAATATTTATTTAGTGCTTTCGCCCAAAGATTTCATCAGAATAAAATGACAAAATATCAATCAACCTTATATACTGTTCTACACACTTAATTACTCATTTAAGCAATTAACTGAAAAATAAAACAATTAAAATCTAAAAACTTCAGCAAAGCAACTTTTAAAGCAACATTACACAATACAACAGAGAGAGAGAGAGAGAGAAATTTAAAGTTAGAGCTAAATTTACCACTTGTTTCTATGGGGTACAACTGCATCTATGCAGCTGTTTACATGTTGGTATAGTGTGGTGGCATACATTTATATGTATTCAGTGGAGTTAAGTGGGTTTGGTGGGGATTTGAAGCTTCACAATGTATCACTTAATAGAAGATAGTTTGTCTTAAAGAAATTTATAAAGGGACCTTGGGTGGAAGGGATCTATGGCTTCAGTTTTATTTCACTTTATGGACCTCACAACTGATGAAGATGGTGTAGGATGCTCCCATATTAGTAAGGACATGATCCAAGATGTTAGTCCCCCTAGAGGGTACTCTAATTGTTTCAGGGCATTTGTATTCACCAAGTCCAGGAATCGCTGTGCTTGTGCACTAGTGGTGATTTAGGTTTCCCAGTTTGTAGCTGAATAGGTTAGACCACCTAGGAAAATGGTATTGGATTTAATACTGCATAATTCCAGTTCCTGTTGATAGACATTTCCCAGGATTCAATAAACTCTGTGTAGGCTCCATGAAGGGCCTACACAGAGTGCATCCATGTACATGGGCACACAATGTTGTTGGTAGCGTGTAATGCATATTCATGATGCACATCATACGTAAGCAAGGTTTTGCAGCACTTCCCAGTTGCATTGTCCATGAAACTTTGTAGAAGAACACGGATAATGAATCTGTGTAAGTGCCAATGGTCCACCCCCATCATGCACCTTCAGATGAATATGAAGTCCTAACTGAAAATCCATCCATCCACAATGAGTATCTGTAAACCACAAATCTTATTCCATCTCTTCTCTGTTTTTTTCTTTTTTGTTAAGTATTACCCCATGTTTGCTTGATAAGATGCGACCCTTGCTGTTGTTTATGACATTTGTGCAGAGGGATCACTCATATATCAGACATAACCCAGACATCTAAAAATAAAAACAGGATGCTTTCAATTAATATCAGTGCACAATGCTGTGCATAGAGCAAACCCAGTAAGTGTAGCTGTGCTATGCTCATAACATGACATTAACAATGACTGTTAAAACTACATTGCTTATGTGCCAACATGAGTTAAGTGTTGGACTAGAGTGTAGATGGTCCTGGGTCCTAATCCAGGAATGCAAACTTTTCTTATCATGGTGTGACATTGCAGCTTATCCAAATAAAGTGGTACTGTAAGGAAATAACCATTGACTTGTATTGTTTGATTGTTTATGCCAATATATTTGAAAAAGGTGTGCGCCACCTAGCATTGTGCAAATGCTGGCATGCATGACAGTAGGCAGCATGTACCATTTTCAAATGTATCAAAATCCAGACAGTGCACATTCTTAGAAAGTGTAGCTGATGGGAAAACATGGTATTTAAAGGGTAATTACTGGGAATTGCATTTTATATATTGAGGTTTGACTTGTGCAGCAGTGTCTGGTGCAGATGAGGGTGTGTGATTTAGAGCAGAGTGCTGGGGTGTCCAAGAATCCAAGGTTTTTATTGGGCTCCTGGTTAGGGATCATGGACTATGCCTATTGCAGGAAGACTATACTGGCACCTAATACAAAGCAGAAGCCTGTGATAGTTTGGTAAGGGCTCTTACCAGTGCAACTGGTATCCCCCGCACCAATGAATGGTGTCATCATCACTATGATGACCTCTGTATGAGAAAGAGGGATACCCTTGATTAGTGGATCAGGGATTGCCAGGTGGGGAACACCCCAGTGATGTGTAAGTGTGATTTTCATGTATTACCTAAAATACTTAAGCTGGCTATGGTAAACACTGCATAATGCTTTTTATTTTCCCTTTTTCCACAGCTGCAGAAGAGAGGGCCTTGAATGTGAGTTCCCATGCTAGATGACTGGAGAGGATGAGAGAAGCATGTGGTAAGTAAGAATAATTATATGATGCACTCTTATTGCAGCCTTAACAGTTATAGATGGATTAGTAGCTATATCATACTTTGCTATTATTTTGGAAATGCATATCTGCACAGTAGCTTTCAATACTACTTCTATCTGCTGAAAACCCTGATGTAAGAATCACTGCTTTACTCTGGTCATTGTAGGATTCATGGTTGTCTGTCAAGTGTGTTATGTTCAAATCAATGAATAAATGAGTGTTAAAATGTTATGTTGACCCAAATCATATGCAACTATCCATGTGTGTAATAGCAAAATTTGAAATATGTTCCTAATTATGGATCCTTTCTACACAAACTATTTTATGATATGTCAAGATATCCTGCTCTAAAAGGTGGAAAGTTGTGGTCTGTGTGATGCACGTGCACTGGCCCAGCAATCAAGGAGCCTCAATCCTCACCACTAACACCAGTGAGGGGCATTCATATAGGGAAAGAATAATAAATACACACAAAGTAAAGTACAATTTCCCTAAGAGCACACAAAGATCACAGTCAGTCTGGGGCTGGTTTCTCCCTTTCTCACCAGGTCCACAATAAGAATCCCCACTGGCACAGCTATAGGGTCCAGATATCAGCCTAGTGGGCAAGCTAAAGCCTCCAGCACCCTCTCTGTGCAGCCAGTGCTTCATGTCCCTGCCCAAGTAGCTGACAGACACATACTTTGAGATAAGAGTTATATACAACCACACAGACACTCCTGGGGAAGGCTGGCACAGGTTCTCCAGCTGTGCCCCCTTTAACCAGACTATATGGTAGTACCACTTGCCACCACGCACTAATATTTATCAGCTACTAAAAAGGCCCTTAACAAAGGGTGTCCAATTATTACTGTGCAATATTATTATCCAAATGGTAAGTGCAACTGAACAGTCAAGGCCTATTGGATGGCTTGGTCAGTATCACTAAATACATGCAGTGTGCTCTTAGAGCTTAAATTATCTCTACACAAAACAGCCACAGTTGAAAGGTTTAAAAATATTTAATAATAAACAATAAAACACAAGACAATACTCCTTACTATACAGTTCTAGTCAAGAGTTCAGAGATCACAGGAAAATGCTTAAAATAATACAGTAGAATAGTTCTGACATCAACAAAGAATCTTTCTATTTCCTAGCTATTTCTAAGAGAAACACTAAAGTCTAAGATCCTACTTACATACAGACACAGGTAGATACTGGTGAGTTGGATGTTCTCAAGACAAATGCTCTAATGCTCTCATTCTTTCTGTCCTTAAATTGATAACACAGTACCACTGATTCATTTCAGATTACATCATTTCTTTCTGGTTCCCAGGCTAACAGACTCTCAGAGGTTAATAGCCTTTTGATCTTGCAGCTGGTCAGGAAGTCAGAGCAATAAAATAAATTATACATGTAAATTCTAGCCATTAACTCTGGCCTCAAAACAATAGGCAGAATGCCTCCCTTTAGACATCTTGGCTCCGAGTTTTAGATCAAAGAATTTCACAATGCTTGACTTATCAGTTTTATTACAGCAGAGTGCACTGTTGTTACATTTTTTCAGTTCAAAATCCAATACAGTCTTTTCACATTTAAGAGAACAAGCCTGTGGCTTACATTAATATTTACAAATGACAGAATTATCTACAAAATTCTATCCAGCTAGGCTGGCAGCCTTCACCTATCTTCACACTCTGAAACACAAAGCAACAGCTGCACATTCCCAGATAACAGTGACCATGAGTCTATAAAGTGTAAAGTGAAAGAGAGTTTGCATTATGTTGTATTCCAATGGAAGAGTACAGTTTTACAGTAGACATTGCTTGTGGCTTGTAATACCACACTCCCCAAATATAAAAATCACTGGATTACAATACTTTGTTAGCTTTTCAGCAATAAAAATATAGTTCTGTGATGTAATCATCATTACAGCATATGCAGTACAAACCTCCAGACATGTGACTGTAATGACCTACTATCACGTGTATGCACTGTACATGTAATCCAAGTAATAAAGGGATTTCTTAGCAGTTGTTATTGTTTAAAGTAGACTGAAACAGAATACAACAAAAGTTATTTTTGAAAGCTTGTTGTATAATGTGTGAAGTTGCTAATGTTCTCCCTTTTTCTCTCACTCCACCCCATAGCTATATGATTTCTTTCTTCTTATTATATTATATTATTTATTTAATCATATTTAACCTTATTATATCATTTTTAATATTTCTTATGTTTTGTTTATTATGTATAATTTTATCTTCTGTTTATGTTACATTTTATTATACATCACTCAGTTTGTATTAATATTATTTAATCATTTTAATAATGTTTGTTATATTTCTTTCTTTTATACATTCTTTGATTAAATACCAATCACAGTCCACCAAAACCAAGTACAATTGAAGAACAGGAGTCAGGAATCCACACCACAGTACTTTAATTAAGTGCTTTTGTCTCGTAGTAGAAACTTCATCAGAATACATAATACTCAAACCCCACCTATTATATATCCCCATAAATGATGACATAATTTCCTTTCATTTAATATTAAAGCAGTATTCCTACATTAAAATCCATTCCTGGCAACTGAGAACCAATGCTTCAGAGCCCCCTGGGTTAAATAGTGCCATCTCGATTAGCTCAATTTTAAGGTTAAAAGCATAATATTTTATGTAAATATTGCTCCTTCTGAAACCTTCATACTCTATTTTCATATTCTATATCTATTTTTTATCTGTTTTTTATAATGTACCATTATGTTTGGATGCTTGTATGCATGTTGTACATTATGGTAGTAAATTATTATATTTTGATATTGTTTTTATAATAATAGTGGCTGTATATGCAGATTGTGATGTCAAAACATGCTTTGGTTCCTGAGTAATAAGCGAAGTTTCATCATGTACATAAAGATCAACATACACAGCATATTAACTAGCAGGAATGGATTTTAATGTAGGAATACTGCTTTAATATTAAATGAAAGGAAATTATGTCATCATTTATGGGGATATATAATAGGTGGGGTTTGAGTATTATGTATTCTGATGAAGTTTCTACTACAAGACGAAAGCGCTTAATTAAAGTACTGTGGTGTGGATTCTTTGATTACTTTTGTTTCATGTTTAATTTCATTTTTTTTCTTTATGTTATTACTACTGCACAGCAGGGTAGGCTGGTTCCTGGTGATCTGCCTACACTCACTCCACCGGCTGCAGCACCAAGGCCCAGAACTTCTGGGCTCCCATCTGGTGGCACCACCCCTGCTGTCCCTGCCTACCTGGACCTTCAGGTAGATCTGCCACAGGGCCAGGCGTGTGGTCCCTCTGGGAGCAGAGGCAGAGGTGGTGCATACATCATCCATGTGGAGTTACCAGATGTAGTGCATAGGATTGTGCGCTAGACCGTAGACCAGGGGTGGGCAAACTTTTTGATTCGTGGGCCACATTGAGTTCTAACATTTGACAAAGGGGGCGGAACAGGAGCAGATAGATGGCATGCTTTGAAAACATCACCTCATTGGGGGAAAAATACACATCTTGGGATATGGAGAAAACATGTGCTTTAATTTCCAATGAAATGAAGAAAAGCATTACAATAAAATCTCTGACTTCGAAATGAGTCTTTAAACACTGAAAATCAAATAAATGACCATCTTGATTGTTTAATGGGTTATATAAAAATGCAATAATTCAAAGGTATTTGCTTCCTCCCTCTTCTTCAATCTCACTACAGAAATCCCTGACATTCACTTTAATAAACAGGACTTGATTTCTCATCATATGCTGTTCCATTGCTGTGACAGAAAAGTAATCCATAACCACATAAATAAAAAAAAAAAAAATTTTAAATCTCATAAATGTACAGCATATTTCACTTTATTTGAACTGCATTACACTAGACGTGCCTGGAGAACTTTTCATAAACATGCTGTATAACTATAGCTGTCAAGGGACAGATTTGGGGTCTGTGCATTTAATGTACATTTGCATCTGGACTGGAGTACAATGCAGTTGTACAAATGAAAGGAAAACTACAGTAGTATACTTTAAAGAACCAACATGAGCAGGAAGGAAATGTCCAAAGTTGAAAGAAAGACATTTCTTGTGGGAAGGGGCTGATAAAGAATGGGAGGCTGAGTCTGTGATGAATATTAAGCAAGCAAAGCAACCAAACTATAGTGCAGTTCAGTGTGACAACCCAACTGTTGGGAACACACTAAAAGTACAAATATTCAATGGAGTGCCTAGTGATGTGGAGAATGCACATTTTACTTATTTTAAGCAGTCAGATCATTTCTTTTTTTGAAGGATAAGGCAAGAGAATAGATAATGAAGCAGATCGCTCACACACACACACACACACTCTTCACCTTTCAAATCTGCATTCACTAATTTCACTAACTTTCTCTCCGATTGCATACACACACACACACACACACACACACACACACACACACACACACACACACACACACACACACACACACACACACTTTTCACCCTTTAAACCTGCATTCACTCCTTCTCTCCGATATACACACACACACACACACACACACACACACACACACACACACACACACCACACACACACACACTTTACCTTTCAAATCTGCATTCACTCACTTTTTCTCTCCGATCGCTCCACACACACACACTCTTCACCTTTCAAACCTGCATTCACTCACTTTCTCTCTCGATCATACACACACACACACACACACACACACACACACACACACACACACACACACACACACACACACACACACATTTGTTACCTTAAAGAAAACTTCAAAGCAAGCTGTGCAGCAACTCCCATTCTGCTTGTAAAACTCTGCAGTTTTATGGTGTAAATGTCCGTTGAGCTTAAATCCAAAACGGGCAGTCCCATTATTCAAACAGACAGCTCCATGTCCCTTGATCTTAATTCCGACAGGCTTGGAGCTGACGTCATCGCACACATGATGACGTCAGCTCCAAAACGAAAATGAAAAAGTCTAAAAAAAGACGAAAAATCGGAAATGAAGGGGTGCCACTCGGGAATCGTGGCACCCCATTATTGGGACCCCAAAACTCAGAAAAATCCGAGTAATTCAGGACGGTTGGGAGGTGACGGGCCGAATCAAAATGTTTAATGGGCTGCATGTGGCCCCCGGGCCGTAGTTTGCCCATGCCTGCCATAGACGCATGCCTATGCCGGATGGAGAATATGCTGTCCATCCTTGTATAGCAGACTGGCCATAGGCCAAAATGTTGGCCATAGCAGCCAGTGGCACAGTGATGTAACAGGGCTGACAGCCCAGTGGTTGAGTCACTCTGTTACCATGCTGATGTTCATGGGACCTTGATTCCTCCATTCTCACCCCAACCACAGTGTTCACCTGCCCTCTTGTGTCCTTCACTGACCCTATCCTTGTCTTGTATGTTTTGGCTGTCTGCAAGTGCTTCCTTACCTTCCCAACTTGCCTGCCACAGACTTGCCTATGTCACTCCCCAGCATTCCACTTTCTCCTTTAAAAAAATATTAAAAAGTGCACCTGTTCCCCATAAAAATCATCCTATACATAGCTTTCCATTTTGCTGATGTGTCTACTTGACACACCTAATTTAGTCCAATTGGCTTCAGAATGCAATGATGTTGTTATCACCCCCCCAGGAGGTGACATTCCAAATACAGCTTAAAATGTGTACATGTGCCCAATTGTTGCTGTTGAAAAATAGATAGCTATGGTCCTTCCCTACTCCCTTCCTGCACATTCCTACCTTCCTTTCACTTTGTTTTTCCCCCTGCTTGCTCACCATTTTACCACTTTCCTATCTTCCCCCTTTCTTTTCCTTAAAGAATTATTGTGTGATGCTGTGTGATGTGTAGCATCATGCCATGATGGCATACAGGAGCTTATTCACTTATTTTGTAATTTTTCCACTCCATGGTGCACATTGTGCATAAATGCTTAAATGCAAGAAAATATGTTGCTGTAAAAGTACAACCTACAACATCATTCCAAAATGCCAACACATATGCAAAGAAACAAATGAAGGAATTACATGATGCTATTTTCAAACCTGGTACCATATGGACTCAAAATGTGAAGTATGATCATATTTTAATAAGCTAAACCATGACCACACCCCACATCAGAGTTAATGAAGCAACAGGTTTATATATATATATATATATATATATATATATATATATATATATATATATATATATATATATATATAGGCATAACAAATGACAGTTTCTGTTGAGTATCTTAGAAAATAGTTGATACTCAACTGACTGTGTGGCCCTGTGTGCAAAAACAGTGATATGTTCCTTTGTGTTGAAGCCTGTGGTACTGGCTTCCATTTCATATGTGTTATCAGTTCTGCATATTGCTGCATGGTGCACATGAACCCACAGGCAACGCATCAGTGAAAGTAAACAGGGTGAAGGTTCCAGTTGTTACTTTGTAACAGGCCGTAAACCACTGCATATGAAACAGTATGTGTTTCCCACCAATAGCGCTTATCAAGAGTGCGCAGTATGGAAATGATGATATATTTGAAAAGGTGCATGCCACTCAGCATTGCAAACACACATTAAAACAACTGAATTGGTTTGCACGATGCTAATTGACATGCACGTTTTGCAAATCTATACAAAAAATAACTTCCAAAAAGTGCAGTTCCATGCTGATTTAATTTGTGTCCACTGTAATCTCCACCCCTATGTGAGTCTGTGTGATATCCCCTAGAACACACATCTGGAGCAACTGGGAGATGGGGCACATATGGGATTCATGTTAACTGGCAGGTTTGTCAGCACACATGTGGTAGATGATACACATTCTGTTCAACATGACTTGGCAGTTTGAGTTGTACACCTCATGGTTAATGTAGATCATATACTGTTCCCCATTTCTTGTTGTCATATGTACATGACTCTAGTGTAAGGCACACATTAATTTGGGATAATGAAATACATGATACAATTGTAGTATTCTTCTGAAAATATACTCAGAACTAATGTTTAAATTTGCCATATTGTAGCATACCATGCAGTGATGTTTTGAAGAGTGTGGATGGTGATGCCTGTAGCACACCAAGCATGCACCCTGCTACGCTGTGAAAGGTCTCATTGAGTAGGAATAGCATTTAAACACATCTATTACTTTCCACTGGGATGGTTTCCTGCACTTGTCTCTGCCTGTGAGTCAATGCTGATGGGAGGTCGCTCAGATCCTCCATTGTCTCTGTGTATGGCAATTGCCAGCAGCAACAGTGTCTTCAGTTTGTATTACAGACAGATGCATTCAAAAACAGCAGGTAATAATCTATTTGTGTCTACTTTGTGTGCTCGTACTCCAGTATTTCCTCAATCCACAAAAAAAAACAACAAAAAAACAAAAAAAACAATGGGAACAGCATTATATCTTTTGGACTCGCTCCACAGATTGGTGAGGTGCCATGGATGAAGTTGTTGCAGTTAATTGTATAGTTCTTAATGCATTCAATTATTGATGCTCTAATAATCAATGCAAATCAGTTATAAAGCAAAATGATGACAAGGTTAAGCTGAGATTACTGAACGATCGTATACTTCTCTTTCACATTCATACATTATTCGAAGATCTTCACAGACCCAATAGGTATGTATTCCAGAATAACCTAAATAATGGTATGTATGGATAATCGATAACAATAAATAGAACCATACTTGTTACATGTCCTTCTTTACCAGTAATCTGACAGGTACAGAGAATGAAGGGTAGGCATAAAGTATAATGCTGTGTGCTAATCCATAAATCCATAAAGAATAATGTAGTGTGCTAATTATAAATCTTGACAAAATGAACAAGAAGCAGCAGATGAGAAAAAATTGGACTTCATCCATTTTTGTGGTACGAAAACGCGATTGTATTGAAGGTGTTCATATCAATTTTTGCTGTGTGGATCTATATTAAAGTTTTTGGAGAAGTATTTCCTCTCCTTGTGTTCATTTCTCTTTTGGATTTATTTGGTGACTTTGGACTTTGCCTTATTTTTATGTACTCATATTCCCGGGATGATAGCATTTTTAACATTTCTCCATTGTTTGCTTAGCAACATTGTTCCTCACCCTGGTATTTAGTTTTTTTTTTGGTGGTGGGGGAAAAGATGATGCCCTACTATGGCACAAACTGGAGTGGACTGTTACATTGAGTGGGGACATAGTTCAGTATCTGTAAGGGCATAATAAATAATAATCTTGTTACTCTGTTAGTTTTGTAACAACCCTTGTTATTTACTGCACAATGCTGAATCTTTACAGTTTAATCCACCGTTGAGTATTAGATGCCTTGCTTTACTGCATTATCTGTACAGCAGATTGTACTTATACGATTCTTATATGTGTTATCATTATTTTGTCTTTCAGTAAACAATATGCTTCATAGATGTAGACCACCATTCTCTGATGCCAAAAATGAGCTGATTATAGATACTCACAGAAAACACCATGAGGTTCTGCTGTCAAGAGAGTGGGCAAGAATGGCTGAACATGTGGAACTCTGGGATGTCCTTGTCTGAAACATCAACAGGATGGGCCGACAGAGTCGCACATTTGAGCAGGTGCATCACAGAGCTACTAACATAATATATGCAGCCAAGAGCTGTGCAGCTGAAGTGGCACACAATCATGAGGTCACTGGTGGTGGGCCTGCAACAGAGGAACCCCTCAATGCCACTGAAGAATTCATGGAAAATATTGCTACTCAGGAAAGCTCCCAGCAGTCCAACAGCCAATATGTCCTTGACATGGGTGCCACTCCTGCTACTCAAGAAGAGTGTCCAGGTAGGCTGTGTTAGATCATCAGCAGAATACAGTTGCAGCCATTCTGTTTGTTTGTGTCTTTCAGATTTTTCCCGGTTAGGGGTCTCCACAGCGGAACTCCAGTCCGCTAATGATTGGCAGTAGATTTTTACGTACTGGCTTGCCGGGCCTAATGCACAACCTTCAATGAAGGAATGCCCATTCACACATGTCACCACACAGAATACGCTCTAACTGAGAATCGAACAGGCCACGTCTAACTGTGAGGTGAAAACGCTACTGCAGCACCACCATACTGTATATATTTGTAATGTGTGGCAGGTTGCTTTTTTGGTGGGGTGTAATTAAGATGAATGCAGTGTTCAGGTCCTTTAACTGCCACAGAGGGATTCCTGGTACACATCTCCACACAGGACAGCTCCCAGTAATCATTGAGCCAATATGTTCTGGATGTGGGTGCCACTCCCACATCACATGTGGGGCTGCCAGGTATGCTTTGTTACATCATTATTACAATAGTGCTGCATTCCATCATAAGTGTATATAGTTGTGTCAAGCTGTATGTGTGCTGGTTTGGGGGATTTCATATAGCTGCAGTTTTATGCTCATTTAAAGGATGTTAGCCACATTCCTGATAACATTTATTTGAGCATACATATAGATGAGTAAAAGTATTAACTCCTGTTGCACAGTTAAATGTGTGGTGCTGTTTCCATTATGTCTTCCTTTACTTTTCCCAGGAGAGTCAGGGATTCAACGTGCAAGGGTTGCAGCAGTTGGTAAGTTTATGTCTGTACTGTTGATATATATATATATATATATATATATATATATATATATATATATATATATATATATATATACATATATATATATATATATATATATATATATATATATATTCCCACATATCTGCTATGCTGTCCTCAGGCCTGTTGTATGTATTGCAGTACTGTTTGTATAGCTGTTCACTGCACATATTTTTGCTGAATGTCAAGGTTTGGTAATAATGTTTCAGTTACTGACTGGCAGATTACTGAGAAGTCATTAATGATTGCAAGCGTTAGATAATACACATCTTGCATTCAAACTGCATATCCTTCAGATATGTTATGGTGAAGCAAAACCTGTTATTCCATCAGGTGTATAGGTTTGCAGGAATATATTATGTCACATTAGACCATATTCTTTAGCCAATGTACAACCACTATTTATGGCTTTTGTCCACACTTATTACTGTAAGTGGTTGATAGGTTTAAATGTCTGTATTAGTGACAGCAGTGTATATTGCAGCATAGTAGTGCAGGTATTAATGTTGTCCTGTTTTTCTTTTTATCACAGGTGAACATGGAAGTAGTTCTTTGTCCCCTGCGCCACCTGATGTCAGTATCTCATCAAAGTCTGATGATGATGGTGGCCAAATGAGGCACATATGGGGGTTGCAGAGGCTGAATCTGACACAGAAGTTGACATCCAGCACCCACACTCAGGATCCAGAGACACAGCCAGTATGCCTACGCATACCCAGTCCACTGAGGCCACAGATATTGGACAGTTGGAGGATGAGAACATAGACAGGGGAAGTGTGGCTACCACAGCTTTAGTGCTTGTTGACACTGTCTGTAGCTAAACTACTGGCAATGTGCCACACAGGTGGATTTACAGGGGTGCTCATCAGAGGCCTTCTGTCCCTCCACCACCTGGTGCAGGTGTTTCTTCACATGTCACTCAGTGTATGTTTAGGACTGTACTGGAGGCACAGGCACATTCAGAACAAAACGGCAGAAGAATGTTCAGGGTTCTAGATGCTGCACCATTTGACATCTGTGACTCCCTCCATCATGTTGTTAATGCACTGGATCGGTTCAATGATACGTATGAACGGGATGTGTCCATGAGGGAGTGCAGAGTATCTGTAATGGAATGCACATTGTCTGTGATGGAATGTCTTCTGAGAGGAACAATGACGTTGTGGGCATAGGTTAGCAGCTACATCGGCTGAGAGCCAACGGGGCCATGTCCAATAAACCTCCCATAGTGGCAGTACATTCGTTGCTCCATCAGAAAAGTGTGCTGTCCACACCCAGATGATTTATACTGTTGGCCTGATAAATGTAACTGTCAGTTATATTGTAGTTAGCCAATTAGACAGTTTCTAGCATAATAATTACTCTACTTTCTAGATGATGCTTTTGTAAGACTTGCAGTCAGTCAATGACATGTGTCTCATTAATATATCTAACCTTCTCTTTAAGGATTGTTTAGTGCTAACTTATGTGTGCACATCCAAGGTCAACCCATCAGTTTCTAACCTCTGGATTGTATGTAACCACTGCAGGCAAAGCTCAAAGCAGTAATACAGTATAATATTTTGTTTCTTTCATGCACATCACCATAGGTTCTGAGGTTCATTGGCTCTGACAAGGGTATTGGTCTGATGGTGTTTAGAACCACAGCTGATATATCACAGTATAATATGTAATGGCAGATATAATGCATGGCCATGATTCTTACAGAAAGGATCACCCATGTCCAACATAGAATCAGCAGTGATCCATGGCAGATAACATGTTCACATCAAGTCAGCCAGCCTGTGCTCAAACAGGTTAATGGGTGTGCTCTGCTTGACATACATTGGAATCCTAATGCAGATGACTGACAACCTTTGAGGTATGTAAGTGTCTACCCAACATATTCTACGTATGTCATACTGTATACTGAGGTCCCAGGAACAGCTGGCTGTGGTCCCATAAGACTTAAGGATGTGCAGCATATTCATCCTATTTGGGCCAAAAACAGCCATGTAATGCATACATATTCTGCCTCAAAGCTATATATATGATACTGTGTACACTGGCAGCTACTTCATTCTGCCCACAGAAGACACATGTTGGAGACCCTCTGATGTTTTATTACTCAGAGATGTCTGAAGTCTGTCAACTTCCTACAGGTGTCTGGGACAATACTTATCAAAGGGTGGATTATAGACATTAATAGGGCTGATGATGGATGAGTATAGGGGACTGATAAAATTAATTGTTCTTGATGTAATGCTATTGCTAATTGGATGTAAGATGTAGAACGCCTTCCTCCCCACACTACACACATTTTGCAGTCGAGATGTGTTCCAAGGTATATTGATGCAGAATTTGGGAATACTGCACTCTGGGTTATTTTTAAATAAACAGGAACATTTATTAACACAGGTATAGTGAGTCATTTTTGTGCAGTTGTTATAACATGCATGTCCTCGCCATTAATCATTAGTGGCACAAAGATGTTTAGCCACACATCCTCTGCTTTTTTTGGCCTTTTGATAAGTATATGGCAAATAAGAGAGGAAACAGCAGTGACACATCTGTTACCACATAGGTGAAAGGTCAGCTATATGAGGTGATGTCTCCCATTTTGACTGAGTATTGTCGGTCTGTGATCCGATTTGCAACCCACCTGTTAACAAAAGGTGTGATATTCACCTTGGTTAGTTTCTCATTGAGACCAAATGCTGGATTGCATTGAAGGGCCTGGCCAAGGCAAGATGGGATGAGTGAACAGCCTTGTATATGTCTCTGCTTACAGTCTTGATTTCCCACAGGTTTTGCAGGTGCAAGATACTCAGGAGAACAGCTAACTGAAACAGATCTACTGTTTGGAGGTTACCTATTGTATGTCCTTTTTGTCTGAGATGCATGGAGATTGTTTCCCCTTGCCTTAAAGCAAAGGTTGAATATAGTTATGGGACTATAATTCCAGTTGTATGTTCCTATCCTACATTGTGTTAGTGGGAAATGGTCGCTGTATTCCATTCATTGTGGACAACAGCAGTAATGAGGCCATGGTTAAATATGGTGCCTAGTGCAGTAACTCACTGTTGCAGCACATGAAGAACACAACCCAGAATGTCATCTGGTCCCATGGAGTCTGTGCTCTAAGTACTGCAGCAAGCAGTGATAATTTGTGCTTTGTAGATACCACATTCTGGAGGTGATGATGCACAAATGTAATCGTGGTGTTGTGAGGGGGGACACTTTACAGCCACCTGTGTCTGCTAGCAGGTTTGGAATTTACACTGGGTCAGTGTCTACAATACCATCCATAATTACTTCAAAATACATCTGAGTGATATATATTAGTTTGCAGATGAAAATGAAGACAGGCTTATGGTTATCATTGGATATGTGTCATAAATTATTAGCATAGTTGGTATATGAGGCTTTTTAAAGGTGTCTCATTGGTGTGGGTGCACTGAGGTGACTGGCCTTCCAGGACTGTTTTGTACATGTTGTATTTGTAAACAGCAGCATCTGTCACTTACTGTAGAATGTAGTAATGCCAGACATACACCAGTGTGGATTGTATTTCCTGGAGGATCTGTCTTTGAGCATATCGAGTATGGCTATGTGTATACATTTGTGTAGACAGGGCATCAGGGTGTAACGTATTACAGCTGAAAAATGTCCTTTGTGTAAACCTGAGCTTGGACACTGATTATACCATCCCTTAGGAGGATGTTGTTTCTTTGGATGATGTTTTTGAATCTGTCCTCCTTTAGGGAGTTCATTAGGTATTCCAAATTCCACACATACTGTTCATGGTTGGATTAACAGTGCAGGCACTACACATGTGCCATTACATTGTTCATTCATATTGTTGAGGAACAAGTCTGGCATATTACAGACTCTTGAGGGGTAGTGAACTATTTCTTCCATGGCATTTCAATTTGCAAAATCCATGAATGTTTGTACAAGTGAGTTTGTCCTTCTATAATTATCCATGCGAGGCATTATATGCTCTGGGTAAAAAAATCATGTCAACTAGTCTTGCAGGGGAAACAGAAGGAAACTGATAGGTGAGGATGGGGGGTTTGAACCTGGTATCTGCATAGAGAATGCTAAAAGGAGGGGTATATGTGATCTGAGAGGTATTTTCATGGGAGTAACCTATGATGTGTACATTTGGAGGTCCTTCTTAAGGTGGATCTACAGTTGTGTAATTGATAAGTAAGTGTTTTAATTGCTGCTTATTATGTAACCCTTGAATCCCTCTATATCCTTTCTCTCTACTCTACCCTAATTCTACCTTTTACACCATGTAACTTAGATTGAATTTGCTTTGCTTTTGGAGCTTTTCTCCCCGGGCCTCCACTGAAAATGGGTACGTTCTGGCCCAGTGGACTTCCCCGGTAATCAAACTGGAAATAAATAAATAAATAAATAAATAAACAACAGAAGGTATGACAGGTAGTTAGAGCTGTTGAGGATCTGCTCTGCTACACAGCAGCAGCTGATTGTATTGGAAAATAAGTGTATTGTCATTTCTGTACACATGCGGGCAAAGTGTTAAGGTGTCTGCACATAAACCACAACAGAGCAAGTAATACAAGGAGACACTGTTAAAGTTCACACTGGGTCTGGAAACAGTAACCTTCAAAGAGATGCTCCTATTGTACACATCTGCCACAAGTGTACAGGTGTTATTTCTATAAAAACAGATGTCATCCTAATGTTTTTATTCTTTTGGTTACTACCATCTTGGGTTGCCACAGCACATCATCTGCTTCCAGTTCTTCCTTTCATCTGCATCTTGTTCTGTCACACCAACCACCTGCATATCCTTGGTCACCACATCCATGAACCTTATCTAAGGCCTTCCTGTTTTCCTCTTACCTGCCATCTCCAGCCTTAGCATCCATCTCCAAATATACCCAGCATCCCTCCTAAGCACATGTCCAACGCAACGCAATCTCAACTCTCTGGCCTTGTCTCCAAGCAGTACAACCTGTGCTGACACTTTAATGTACTGATTACTAATCCTGTCCATCCTCAGCACACCCAATGTAAAT
The DNA here is from genome assembly GCF_019279795.1 of Protopterus annectens. Classification (NCBI taxonomy): domain Eukaryota; kingdom Metazoa; phylum Chordata; order Ceratodontiformes; family Protopteridae; genus Protopterus; species Protopterus annectens. Next base: position 196,704,313 of record NC_056731.1, read on the forward strand.
CCTAACATCTGGAACTCTGGCAGCTCCTGTTATGATTCCTGTATTTTTGTCAGTGCCACCATCTCCAAATCATATAATGTAGCTGTTCTCATTACACTCTTGTAGACCTTCCTTTTCAGTGTTCATGGTACCCGTCTGTTACAATCACTCCTGACACTGTTCTACATATTTCCTTTTTCTGCAGTTTTATGCTTTGCGCAAAATATTTAAGCATTATTAAAACTGTTTTCATCATGCGACGCATTGTGCAAATGTGTACTAAAACTTTAAAGGTTAAAACATTATGAGACACAGAAAGCAGTCTGTAAAAAACACAAAATATTACAAAAACTCCTCCAAAACTTCAACTTACATCAAGATTTGAAGCCTAAACACCATTAAAGCTTCATCAAGCAGGATGGTTGCCTTAGTCCTTTTGGCTACAGAAGCTGCTTTCCAAACTGGAGTCATTCCTCACATGACCACTTTCATAAAAGCTGTACACTGCTATCAGTCCATGCACTGTATATTGTACAAGTACTTATATGACTTATATTTGGACACAGGCCAGTTAGTAGACACAACTCCTGTAATAATTATGATTATGACTATATACCTCTCTGTCTTACAATCCTGTTTTTGTGGGTGGGGGAAAACACATTTACTGATAGGATACAAAGTAGCCTGAAGTCAGAAACTGCAATGGAGTGGAGTCACTTCCTAATTTCTTTCTTGCATGATGTAACAGTATTGAGCTGTGGTTGGATTGTGTGAGCATTTCATGCTTGATGCATGAAAATCACATATGGTAACATTGTAGTAATATAATATAGTAATATATAAATAATATAAAATGTAATATAATGTAGTAATATAAGTGTGTGTGTACTCACATGTTAACTTAAGTTATCTACAAAAGCACCATTATATATTTGCATACTGTAACAAGGTAAGACAGATACGATATGTCGTACTAGTGTTCAACACTACAGTCTAGGTTCAGGCCTTACCTTACAAATGTGTCCATTGACACATTATTAGTTCAGGGCTGACTCTATCTGATGCTGGCATTTCACAGCCAATAGATGTATAGATAAAGTTTGCATGAGTTGCCTGGCATCAATTTTAATATATGTATCTGAGTAGGAGGAAGGTATTAGACCCTAGGTAGTCAGTGAATGTGCTATGCATCATCTCTTAGCCAAAACAAGGGCATACTGAGAAAGCCTAATGTTGACCTACAGGAACAGCAGTAGGGGCTTCCTCCTCCAGATCCTGCTGTGACTGTGGCTGTGGTGACCTAGGCATTGGTAGGGGGATGTGTGCCCATTCCCCTTGCTGATCCTGCTGCAGCTGTTTCCACAAAATCAGATTGTGCAGTATAGCACAAAATGTGAATATTTGTGTACATGTGTGTGGAGTATACTGCAAGGCTCCACCAGATATATCTAGGCACCAGAACTGTGACATCAGAAGCCCCAATACATGCTCTATGATGTTCCTAGTTTGTGCGTGTGCCTCATTATGGCATTCGTCCATTGGTTTGTGCACATTTCTGACGGGTGTCATCATCCACGGTTCCAAGGCATAGCCAGCATCCCCCCAGTAAATGGCCCTGTGGGATGTCCCCCCCTAGCAGACATCTGCTACAGCTGTGATGTGTGCCAGATATGGGAGTCGTGATAACTGTCAGGGTCGCCAGCATACAAACACATTCAAGATAATCCCCTGGGCATTGCGTATAACTTGGCAGTTGATGGAGTGCTATCCCTTGCAGTTAATGTAGATTCTACCCTGCTCACCAGGTGGTGCCTTGGTGTGTACATGAGTGCAATATATGGCACCCAGTACTTGAGGGTAGTGTGCTACATGATAGAAGTGCTGCATATTGCTGGTTCTCTCCTCAAAAGTAAGGGGAAGCTATATATGTTCGCTGGCATGTAGAAGCATAGCATCCAGGAACTGGTGGAGTAGCATGGATGCTGATGCCTGTGACACCCCCATCATGTTCCCATGTGGTCTTTGAAAAGTATCTGTAGTAAATATTCTAAGGGCTACACATACCTTAGTTTCCACTGGGATGGTTTCCCCTCGGTTGGCGCTGGCTCTGAGTTGAGGCCAGCAGAGCTCACAGAGTTCTTATAAGATGTCCCTGTCCACACAGTAGCACTTTACAATCTGCAGCTCATGTAGCACCTGGTAGTTTACCCTGGGCCTGAGCACTCTTCTCCTTCTCAGCCTAGGCCTATTGTCACCAGCACCAACAGTGCTGACTTCAACCTTGAGCTCATTCAAATGTAGAATAGCTGCAGCAGCCCCTAGCTTTATGCCAGTTAAAACTTCCACGTTTCTACTCCAATGTTGTTGAAGTATCAAGGGAAAATCAGACTGTAGGCTGTATGCATACTTTATACATTTCTTGATTTGGACCACCATTTGGTACTGGCTGCTTTAAATGACATTCACCTACTTAGGATATAATTGACAGGATTTAAAACTCCTGCTGCAGTGCACAGTGTTGCATAGATATGCAGCAGAGCACAGCTATGCATAATGACAGAAAATCATGTAAAACATTTAATAATATCATTCCTGTTGTCATGATACATACAGAATAAGTTAATTACGGATAATTGCACTTCATTTCTATGAACTACTATACCAGCACAGTATGATTAAAAGTTGATGTACCCCGTATTTGAACCCAAGGCTATCTGCATCCTAGTCCAACACCTAACGACTTCAAGCAAAGGTCTCTACCAAGAGGGTATTAGTTGAGCATAGCTCTGCTTACCAGGTTTGTCCGATGCTCAGAAATTCTCATCCATGGAAAATATAAACACCGTATAGGAGCTTACATGGAGTGAACAGCCCTATATGGTCTCTTCTTTTTGTGATTCAACAAATCCATTGTTTTTTTACATCATTTACACAACAAACATGCTGACAGCCTGGAAACTACATGGATAGTAGCCATGTATCCAAATCCACCAAAACCACTAGAGCAAGCGACTTAAACCTTAGCACGGATATAGGGGCGTGCGTGCTGGAGGGACATTTATCACCAGAGAGCAGACTCCCCTATGCTGAATAATCGTCCATGTGAGGCAGGGCAGGCACTGGACCCCAAGTCTCAAGACAAGAATTCTGTGACCTGTGGATGGGAGATCGTAGGTTTACCCCATCTCATCTCTCTCTGTGTCTGCTGACAGAGGCAACAAACTAATGGGCACAGTATTTTTATTATAAATATATGGTGTAGTAAGCTACTAATAGGCTTAAGGCTTTTAGGGCATGCCTAGCCTAGTATATCTATGAACTATGTAAGCTGGGCAACAGTACAGGATCACAGAGTTAAAGACACAATGCAGGGTATTAATGTACTTGTTGTGGCAATATAACATATTCATCTTTTTAATTATGCCTGCTCAACCTGGTTGACTTCTTTGAGTCAATCACCAGAGCTGTAGATGAAGGCAAGGTAGTTCATACAGCCTACCTTGATCTGGTCAAGGCCTTTTATACCATTCCTCACTCAGGAATCATAGAAAAACTCACTAAGTTAGGCATCAACTCCTATATCACTAGGTGGGCTGCAAACTAGCTCACAGGTAGAACCCACAGTGTGAAAGTAGCTGACTCCAAGTCAGACTGTCCACCAGTCATGAGTGGAGTCCCACAGGGTTTGGTTCCTCTCCTGTTTGGTATCTACTTCTCTGAAGTTCAGGCGAACACAAAGGGACTCTGGCTGACAAAGTTTGCAGACGATTGCAAGTTGGGAGCCATAATTAACTCCCCAAGTAATGTTGACATCCTACAGAAAGGCCTCACTGAGACCAATGACTGGTGTCAGAACCATGGCCTTAAGCTCAATGCCAAAAAATGTTTTGTCATCCCCTTTGGGAAAAACCCGGTTCCCATGAATTACCACATCAATGGTAGTCCACTGAACACAGAAGGTGTCATAAGAGATCTGGGAACACTGGTTGACAGCAACCTCTCTTTTGACCACCACATTGCCTCTGTGGTCAGAAAGTCCTTCTATGTGGCACATCTCATTACTAAGGGTTTTGTATATAGGAAGAAAGAGGTCATTGTCTCCCTCTACTCTTCCCTCATTAGGCCAATCATCGAGTACAATGCCCCATTTGGCATGTACCTCACTAGACACCTACAACAACTGGAGAGGCTGCAGAAATACCTCACAAAGAGGATCTTAGGCCTTAAACACGTGTCCTATATGGACAGACTAAAAAAACTCCAGCTATTCTCTGTCTCATATCGCCTACTTAGAGGCAATCTCTGCTTTACTTACAAAGCCATGTCTGACCCAGCTCTGTTAGAAATGCTACATCTAAAGAAATCCCAATCCCTCCACACTACACGCTCCAGAGACCTCAACCTCATTACCACAATCAACAGAACAAGCTGGTGGGACAGGTTCATAACACAGAGACTGCCCATGCTGTAGAATAGACTTCCCATACATGTCAAGCAGAGTGCCTCACTGGCCCACTTCAAGAGAAATCGTGATGAGTGAATGGGAAATAGAAAATTCACCCTGGGGATCACTCCAGTGGCTCTACTTGACAGAGGCACTGGGAACTAAGGTTGGGTGGCACAATGCCAGGGTAGTCCTATGGGATAGGCTTGTAAAGGCTCCAGGGCCATTAGCCTAGTACACACCTATGAACCTATGAACCTATTTCTATCATTCTTTTTCAAATGTTTTGTGTAACAATGCATTTCTCAAATTTGTGCTAAAATAAAAATTATAAAATTTATAATGATCTGACACACATCCCTGATTCTTTTGGAATCCTTTACCAGTAAATACCTGTTTTTACCTTTTTATGGGCATTCTGTCCATATTTCAGGACTTCTACATGCCCTTGCTTGCATGTAGACTCCTGTATGTGGAAATGTTCGCTTAAACTTCCAACATGGACATGAAGCCTACACGGTTGTGTGTAGGGTTGTTGGATTGCTCCACCATGTTGGTTTGCTTCATTAACATAAAATTCAGCTACTTATGCTGAAATTTGCATGGCACAAAACTTTGCTTTCTACATGGACTTTACTGAATTTAAAACACACTGCACCTGTGTTTGCATTGTGCCATGACATGAACATGGAAAAAAATGACCATGTAAGCTTTATTGAATTTGCACCATTGTGGCTTTCTTGTGTCATAGATGGAGGCTTATAGCTATCTAATATGGAAATGACAAGCTCAAGGATTCAAAACAACAACACCACTGGTGATAGCAGCTGTAAAAAGAGCTGCTTATACAATGTCGAAACGTGATTCAGAGACTTATTACATCCAATGAGGAAAAACCTTATATTGGCTAATTTGCATGACTCTGAATTGCCGTTAACTATGTCAAATGCAAATTAGCACTTCCCCCCTCATTTGATCTCTCACACACATACATGCACACACTGAAACAAACATACACACTCTGATATACCTCTTCTCTGTCCCTAAGTTGTCCGAATATCCCTGATGTCTGTTTTTATTTTTTGTCCCTGCTCAGTTAAATCACAGATCATTACAGTCTGGGTTTCATACTTCTCATTGATCATGAAATGCATTGTGATGATAGATTTGTTGCTCTATTAGTTTTCTTTTGTTTTAAGGGAGTTCAAGTAATAGTGCAGACATTTTTCTTGGTGTCATCTAGTCTAGTGTTCCTCCCACCTTTATCCCAAAGCTTGTCCCCACATGGACAACATAATGCCAGACATTAGAGTTTAATACTTCTTATAATATAAACAATACCCTGCTATGAAAGCTCCTCAGTTAGTGCAGAGGGTTAATGCTCCCACTGTCTTTGTCAAAGGTTCAAAGTTCAAAGTTTTTTTCTCCAGTTTTACTTTAACAATTCCTTTCTCAAAGGCTTATATAATATGAAAGAACTATCACTGGTGTACAGTGGTAGTGTAGAGATTATACTTTCTGCTATAAAATCTGTGCCTGAGAGCGAAAGGTTTATATTTTTAAGTGTCTTTTAGGTGCAGTATTATGGGACTGTCCTTGGTGTCTTTTATGCTGCAAAACTAAATATAAAATAAAAATACATTCCAACTGCCTTTAAGGCATGACATTATGAGAGTATCTCTGGTGTCTAATGCCCTTCCCAATGTTACAGAATTTACTCATTAGTCTAGGTAAGTGTGGAGGTATGACAGACCTCTCATACACACACACACACACACACACACACACACACACACACACACACACACACACACACACACACACACACACCTGGCTACTCACAGATACACTCACTTGTACACGCACACACCTGGCCACACTCACAGATACATTCATTTATACACACACATGGCCACACTCACAGATACACTAACTTACTTACACACACACACACACACACACACACACAGACACACACACACACACATACACACACACACACAGACACATGTGTCCACTCACAGATACACTCACTTGTACACCCACATACCTGGCCACACTCACAGATACATTCATTTATACACACACCTGGTCACACTCACAGATACACTAACTTACTTACACACACACACACACACACACACACACACACACACACACACACACACACACACACACACACACACACACACACACACACACACACACACACACACGCACACACACTCACTCACTCACTCATACACAAACCTTCCTACCATACCTCCTAACTAACCTCCTACTGCAACCTCCCTGGTGGCAGAGACACATTCACACATGGACTCACACATGCAGTCATGCACATACACACACACACCCTGACACTACCTGTCCACTAAACTGCTGGTACTTACCTCTAATGTGATGCGTGAACACGAGCTTTTGGTTGTGTTCATTAACATGGGTGGCTGATATATGTTACACAGCTGAGAGAGTCTCTGAATCACTTGGCTGAGTAAATGCCTCACTGCCGGCATTTCCAGGGGAGAGCATGTGGCTAATTAGCATAGACCACTTTCCCACAATTTGTCATTAGCATTTAGCACAGCCACAGATAGTACTGCTCATCTTTGTGTTGAAGCAGCATGGTAGGGCTGTCTCTGAACTGGAAGTGATTACCACAATATGTACACCCTGTGTACACCTCGCTTTAACCTTTTTGAATCTGACCCCATTAATTTTAAATGTGCCTACCTAAAGGTTGATATGGGTAGGCATTTTACTGTTCCAGTTATCTCTTGCCTAGTATTTCTTTGTGTTGCAGATTTCTCCCAAATGTACAATATTTTCCTAAAGTGATTAATTAACAGCATATGTATATTTCTCTGATATACTTAAATCAGTGAAATACATCAGATGGTTAATTGATACATATACCTCAAAGGGTCAAGTCTGAGTTCAGGGTTCACTAAGCCTGACTTTTATTACATTTCATAACACTTTCAGCAGGACTGCTGGCATTTCCTTGATAAATTACTTTATATAGTTATAAGTCGCTCACAAACATAATGGAAGCTAATGTATAACTAGGAAGAATTAACAAATGGTTTGAAGGCCCAGTCCTCATGACTACAAAAAACACATCCTTAATTTTTGATTGAGGGTGAATCCATATGCATGTCTGCAGATCTTTATTCATCAGCTTTTTAAATGTTCTGTTATACTTGGCTAGTAAACTGTTCTGCAGAAAGCAGTATGGATGTAAAGATTATTTTGATAATAAAACTTATTGCAACATAAATATTACTGGCTTTTGTCTTTATGCTCTGTTTGAATTACACATTTAGAGGAAGAAAATGTTACCATGTATCACTATTAAATGGCAACCATGTAATACTATTAGATGACAAAGTGTCCTATTGTACCAGTCTTCCTTTCTCTACACAGCTTTGTGTTTCAACGGTGCCTAAACAGTTAACATTTTTCTTAAAATATAATGAATTTGAAAGCATTTATAGTTCAACTAATTATCACTGGTCATATTTTCTCTTTACACTTTTGAAATGAGTTAACTACTGTATTAACAGAATCATGGGTATGCAATTCACATATTCTATAAATGAACTGATTTTTAACATTATGTCCTGTTTCTGCTACTTAATTACTTCATAAATAACTGCTGGCTCTCCTTTCTCTGTTGATCAGGGTTGCTACCTCTGATCATTATTTCATTACTACTTGATAAAGTATTGACCTTGGGTAATATTTTCTTTTTTAATGCAGAGTTATGAATTTTTAATGAAGCAAGATAAAACCAAGATGGGAGCAAGGGAATGGCTGAGGGACACATTAATTCTGCATATTAAATCTCAATGAATCTTCACACAACTACAGATTATTGCATGGTGGGTGCTCACATAATTCAGATAGATTAAACCACACAAGCCACACATTAATAAACTTAATGCTGATGTAATTACTGATATTATGAGGGTTTATTATTTTATATTTGTTTTTGTTTGTGTACAGAGGTACATGCAGCCCTGCAAAGTAACCCACAAATAAATGTATAAACGTAGCACTAAAATATCAGAATTAGCAAAAATTCATATTGCCTTAATTACATTTATTTCCAGTATTTTGTATTCTGAAAAAACATAATGAACTGATGATAATTGTTCAAAGAGGCCCTTGATGGTCACGCCACCAAATAATAAAATTATTTGTAAAGGTGTGTCAAGTTAATAGTTATGCAAATAAATGTGGTGCTGCGGTAGCGTTGTCGCCTCACAGTAAGACGCTGTCCAGTTCGATTCTCAGCTAGAGCGTCTTCTGCGTGCAGACATGTGTGAATGGGCATACCTTCATTGAAGGTTGTGCGTCAGGGCTGGTAACTCGGCACGTAAAAGTCAACTACCAATCATTAGCGGACCGGAGTTCCGCTGTGGTGACCCCTAACCGAGAAAAAGCTGAAAGATGCAACAACAACCACATGAACTAATATGTTTAATATAATTCTATGAGAAATCAGGATGGAGTAAAACATTGTTCTAGAAGTGAACTGTAACATGTCAGGGAAAAAAAAACTAAGTGAGAAGATGAAATGTAAGTAGCATATGTGGCAATAAGTTACCCAAAAGGGAGTAGAAAGTATTTATCATGAATATAAGGAAGTGAGAGGAATTAAGTATGGTGAGGCAGAGTATAGCAAGGCCTGGTTTTGAAGATAAATTAATTTCAATGCATGTGGCAGTGTCAGGATGAAGGAAATGGAAGATTCTAAGACTCACTAGTTGGTACTATATATTCATTAACGCTGGAGTTGAAAGTGTGCAGGACTGGATACAAATATACAATTATCTCTTAGTAATTCTGATTTGTGCAGAATAAGAAATCCATATACTTTTTTGTTTAGCTGGTTATCAGAGATAACACTGCTGATATCCTTGGTGGTAATCAAAAGTCACCACTTCTCATTGGTTTCAGGCGCTGTGCAGTAAGGAGCCTGAGACCTCATTTAGTTGATGTAGTCTGGTAGTTTAGCACAGGCAATGAAGGTTATAATTTGCTAACAAGATTCATCTTGTATTTCTGGGTTTGATTCCTTCATTTGTTTGCCTGCTGTGTGAGTCTGTGCAAGTCACTTTAACAGTATTGCCAGGTTACCCCTGAAAAGAGGTGCTTATGCCTAGTGGGTTTAACAAGTTAACAATTACATAGATAAAATCTCTTATTCTAAGAAAGACTGTTTATGTTATTGTATTGCTAGCAAATGAAACTGAAGAGAGGTAACAGAGAGACTTATTTTTTACAATCTTTTATTAAGTTTTTTTAGATAATCCACATTGCTTAAAACTGTGGCCACTGTATTAATTTGTAGAAATATCAGTGAGATTTGTAGTTGAACAGTTAACATCAGCAAATTAGCAAAGAAAACTAGATCACGAAAACCACAGCAGATGCCCCAACTCAAGAAATTCAGAAATATTTACCAACAATGTATACACACCATATAAGAATAATATTTGAACATCCATACTTAAGAGATCAGCTTATGGATAAAATTGTAAGACAATCAGGACCAACAATAAAATCCTGTCAGCAGTTTTCTCAGCCAGCTTACCCCACTGACAAAAGACAATAGCATAACCTATTATTAGACTTGACCCCCTGACCCCTTTAGAAAAATCAGTGTCATGGTAACTCAGGTGTAGCAGCAAACAAAACCCAAACCATATACATATATTCTTCTACAAAGAAGCAGTTTAATCAGATAACATTTGTTAGAAAAGATAATGTTAGCCAAATTAATTAGACCATTTCCAAGGCAGACAACAGATATGACTTCCAAATGTTTCCAGTTGTGAATGGTAAAACCGTCCTCTTCTTCCCTTGTGCAACCTAAGTTCTCTTAATAGGTTGAAGCCAAACTATCCCATATGTGGAGGGAGTAAGTTAGTACCCCAAGATCTTGCTAGTAGTACTGAAACATTTCTTCCACATGCTGAAGGCTTGTTAATGGAAGAAACGCACTACAGAATAGTTAGTAAGGGAGTGTCCACATGTTTAATGCTTAATTGGCCTGCCAAATCAGTATGGACTAGTTCAAACACAACTTTTGCTCTTGCATCTGGTTCTCTGTTTCTGCTCTGTACAAATTTCCCTTGCATACAGGTTTCACAATCTAGGTTAGGTCTTTCAACTTTACTTTTAATTTTCATTCCTTTTACCACTTTTTCCAGTTTTGACACATCTTCGAAATTACAGTGACCAAGCATTTTATGTCATGCTTGAATGTCATAACAGCTCTGAGATGCATCATAATGTATCTCACAATCGTTTTCTTCATCATATGTGTCTAAATAATAGAGTCTATCACACTCAGTTATGTCAAACCTGGTGCCGTTTTTATAGATGAGTTGGTCCCGGCCTTGTTTAAAGTTGATCGAGGCCCCCTTGGATGATGCTGCCTTAACAGAAAAAAAATGCTTTGTGGATACGTCGGGATATACAGCGCCCAAGTCATCATCACCTTTACTTTGTGCCCCTCTGTGTCTAGCAGCCATACTTGTGTATTACCTCTCTTTTATGCAGCCCCACAGGTTCTCATTCCATCAGCTAATTCCACAATGTGTTCCTCTGGTTGGAAAGTTGCATCAAAACATTTAAACCTTTGCAGGTTGTTAATTATGTGTGATGTGGGGCCAGTGTCCACCATTAATCCCTTCTGTTTTAACTCATGAATTTGATGCTCATTTATTCTGAAGACAAATGTGTGATCATACACATCAGTTGCTTGTTTCACATCATCTTTCTTTTTTCATCTACAGTTACTGTCCCTGTGACTAGAGTTTTTACACAAACTACACCACTGTCTCTGGCCTTTATATTCTCTCCAGCATTCTCGTGCCTTATGTCCCTTTTGGCCACAGCCATAGCATATAATCTCTGCTTTTACTCTTTCCCCAAGGCCACTTGCTTTCATCACATTACCATTACTTACATTGGCATTAAATTTCTCGGTATGTTCAATTTGTTCATAGCTTCTCAACCTTGTTTTGAACTCACCAAAGTCCAACTTATCATCATCTTGCGTGATGTGTACTGCAAATGGTTTAAACATTTCAGGCAACCCTTTTAGGATCATCGCAATTAGTAATCCATCACTGAACTTTTCCCCGCATTTCTAAGTGCCGTAATGGCCGTCTCAGCCCTAATAATATAGTCCGCGACACTTTCACTGATGGCCTTCTGGAGGCTTGTTAATTTGGTGTATAGGCTAATTACCTTTGGCTTCCCTTTCCCGGCATAATGGTCTTTCAGGATCTGAAGCGCTTCTCTACCATCATCTGCCGCTTCTCTCATGACAACGAACAAACTTTTGTCATCTAAGAACTGTATTAGTTTTGCATATGCCTCCTCATTTTTCTCAGCATCGTCGTTGCCTTCCCCCTCATTCTCATCATCTTCTACGTCCTGCTGCACATTTCACAAAATGGCGTCTTCCAGCCCTAGCAAACGCAGGTGCCCCAGAAACTTTGTTTCCCACAATTCGTAATTCTTCTCATCTCCATCGAAACATAGTCTGTGCCATCGGCTTCCTACTTCCCTCATGGGCCCATAACCTGTTGGTGGTATCATCTTATGGGTAGGAAAGTCAGGTTAGACATACATTTACAGAGGAAAATAAACACACGCGAAGGCAATCAATCTGGTTAAAAATGGAAGTGGGGAACAACCCTTGCTTCCTCCTTTATTATAAAGTACGTGGTCATGTGACCTCTCTTGACCTCTCCACACCAACGACGTCAGTGTAAGAGCACACATACGATCATTCCCTCTCTTTATTATTATCGGCTAACAGTTATTATCCCAGCATCCTTCTGGGCAGCTAGAAGATAGGTTTCTCGTCTGCTGTCAATGCCTGCAAATTTTGTAGTGCTAACCCCGATACTATCTTTTGAAATCATTGCATAATTCCCACAATAGGACCTTCATTTTTGATATTGCTAAGCACCACTAGACACATTTAATCAGTCTTCTCCAATAATTTAACTGTCCTCCTTCTTGCAAGCTTACCATAAGGAGAAAGCTCAAGGGCAGACAAAACAATGAGCAATTGGTCTACATTCTATCTAACTCTGTAAACTTCATTAAAAATATTTTGGTAGGAAACCAAATGGGGGAATCCTCACACCTCTCTTTCTTCCTTCTGAGGGATAAAAGGCTAGCTTACCAATTTTAAGCTGCTACCCAGCCCAAATAATTCAAGTAAATCATTTTGTATTTTGGTAAAAAATGTTGCCTTGCATGGAACAAGTAAATTTGTGGGGTACCCATCAGTCTGATGGTTGTGGCTCTCATTTCAAGGATAAGTGTTAGGAGACCATTACCACCCTTACCTTCTCCAGTTTCAATGCACCATTTTGCAATTGACAGTCACTGTGGTCTCCAGGCAGGTTCTGAAAGGTTATTTCCCCAGTACATGGTATCTGTGCTGTCCAGGAAAGGCTGTTTGCAATTTCTGCTTATTATTTGAAGCAGTACAAAATATATTTTATTGGCTAGGCTTAGAAGGGCCTCAGGGTGAGTAGACTAGTAACTTGCTATGATCTTATGATCCTAAGATAACTAGTTTGTCAACTAGTACTATTATTTTTTTTACCAGTTGAGTTCTGCCAGTGATGTGAATATGAATTATAATTTTCAAACTCTAAGCAAAAGAAATTCATAGCCAAAAATCATGTGTGGACAAAGGCCCCAAAATAGGGACAGATTTTAAATATTGCATTTATGCACTAGGAACATTGCTAGAAAAACAGGTTGTGCATTAAGACACATTTTTGAAGGATATGAAGTCTGAAACTCAAATGTTTGTCATTATTTAGTGACTTCAACTCTAAATGACTTGTCAGAAAACCACAATATTTATGAGGAACAGACCAAAAATATGAGTCAAGAAACATGGACATTCTGCAAAGTCTGGACAGATGAGAGGTGAAGATTCAGTCAGTTGGACCTGTTAATGGTTATCCAGTCATCTCTGTTAGTGATGGAAGAAATGAAGGTCTTGCCAGCTTTAGCTGTCAGTAGTTAGTATGTGATCAACGATGCAAGGGTTTGAGCTTTAGTCAACTGTTGCTGTTTTATTTTTTTAAACACCTTTATTAAATTATCACTTAAGGCATAAGCAAGTATACATTAACAGAAAAGAAAACAAACCATTTTAACATTTTTCCATTTAAATAGGATACAGATCACATATATTTTCTTTGCTGAAATCTTCAGTCCAACATTACAAAAATTGTTGAATTCCTACCTTCCTTAAACCTCACTCTTCCTCATCCTGAACATTATATTATGCATGTATTGTTCCCACAATTTCCATTTACTGTTATGTAATGTGCTCCTTCCTTTTCTAAAGATCCCTCTTCCAGTTATTTTATCTCTTTTATAACATTGAATACATCAAATATAGTTGGTGCAGACATTGATTTCCATTTTATAGTAATTGCTTTTTTGGCAGTCGGCAGAATTAAACTTAAGGTCTTACTATGTCTAGGCAACTCAGATCCTGTATCTCAGCTCAAAAGAGTCATTTCCTTTCTTACAACCATCTGCTCACCCAATATTCCTGACAATACTCTGTAGTGGAATTTTTTAAATCTGCCAGATCACTATACTCACAAAACATGTTTCCAGTTACCTCTTTCTTCTCCACCACACCTCCAACTTCTGCTATCTATGTGAGGAAAAATTATTTGAAGTTTGCTTGGGGTATAAAAATACCTATGCAAAGATTTTCAAGCAAAGATCCAAAACCTTTTGGACTTAGTTGCATACTTGGGAGTCATACATATGCCTTCCCATTTTTTTTTTGTAAATTGCTTTTCCAGTCTCTCTTCCAAATCTTTTCTTTCTAACCTCCACTGATTGATAGTTATAGTTATCATGCAATATTTTTATGTCCTACTAATCCAATTTTTTAACATCTACTTATGTTCTAGATTCATTTAAAAACTCTACCAGAGTAGGTCTTTCACTTAAAATTCCCTTTCTCTTTGCATGTACTCTGAGATCAAACCCTGTTAAGGAAGGCAGTCTTTAGCCTGCAATCGAAATGCCTTTTTTGCCACATCACACTCTATTACATTTCCTGTTATTTGCTGCAAATATCTTGGTTCCTTTCTCAAGTTTCTTTAGTAAAGTCCAGCCCTCTCTTGCCTATTTTCTGTACCCCTACTTGCAGTCATCCCTATTGGTAAAATATACATTCTCCTTTCTCATATTGGCTTATTTCTTATAACAGTTTCTGCTTCTTTATGAATATAATGTTTTTTTTTCACTTTTTTAATTTCTCCAAGTCTTTTGGGTTTCTAATACCATGATAGGAAAGGAACCCCTTCCTAAGTCAAGGTATAATTAAAGTTCAAGAAATTAGTATTGTTTCAATCTTTGATGCTAGCCAGAAGTACTCTTTGCAGCACCCGCAATGTGCCCAGTAATGACTCCTTCTGCAATTCGTATGGAGTTACATGTATTGGTAACATATTTAAATATGATTGTAAATTATTTTTTATAAGACCCATTGCTCTTACTACTACTGGAACTGTCTGGGTATCTTTTCTCCACATTGCCCTCGTTTCTGCCTGCAAATCCTGGTGCTTTATGACTTTGTGTCTCTCTGTATGTAAGACACTGTAGTCACTGGGTGTAGCAATTTCAATAATCCATGCTACTTTTGTCTTCTTTTCATGGACTACTTTATCTGGTTTTCTCACATCTATTTTTGAACTGTTGGTAATGGGTGATCCCATGTGATATAAACTTCATCAGTTTCTATAATGCGTTGTGGCTCATATTTCTAATATTTTTCAGCTACTTCAATATTATGTTTGCACAATCCCCAGTGCAACAGTCTTGCCACATTGTTATGCCATTCAGTATACATTCCTTCTGTCATTAGTATATCACCACCAGCAGCAAGATGTATGACTGTTTCCAATTCTGTTTTACAAAACTACATTTGTCTGGTTCCACAACATGTTTAATGGACTTTGTAAACCAACATATACATAGTCCACTGTCTTGACAGGCCAATAATCATCTTTTGTCTTTTGGTTTAAATTCACCTCTTCTTAACCACTCCTGCTTTTGATCCTGATCAACATGAGGTTGTTCCAAGAGTTTCCTATACTTGCAACTATATTTATGCATTTTCCACATTTCTTGCCTTCTCATTTGAACCTTCACCTTATATTCTTTCTTTTTGTTTTTTTTTGGCACATTCAGTTGCTGCCTGATTTTTATCTACTTCTGGTTTGATTTCCATTCGTGCTTGATGCTGATATGCTTGTGCTAAACTAAGCAGGGATGTTATCTTAAACTTGTTCTCCTCATGTTTCTAAAGTTTCACTACATTTGAGTATTGTGAGGTCAACAGATATGCATGCAGTTCCACTATCACAGATCTGTACATGAAATCAATTTTGAGGAGGCCCACACCTCCTTCAGAATGGGGAATATATAGTCTTGGTGGGCACTGATTTTTATAAATCATTTGATGAGCATGAAGCATCCTCCTTTTTTCCTGCCCAAACTATCCAACACCTTTTGGGGCCAGTCAATTGCTCCAAAACTGTAAGTTAGGACTGTTAGAGCAAATTGGTTTATAGCTTGGACTTTGTTCCTAGATGTCTGTACTGTTTTTAGTATTAATTTAAACCTTCTAAAATATTCTTTACTGAGTTTTATTTCCATTTGTTCATGTTTTATTGTTGATCCTTTATCAATTCCCAAATATTTATATACTCCCTCTTATTCAAATTATTTTATATGACATGATATTTTCTTGGTGCTGCAGCTTTCCTGCTTTAAAGGTTGCTTTTGCACATTTATCAAGACTAAATGACATTCTTATATCATCTGAGAAAGTTTTGACGACTTGCAGTTGTACTTTCAGTTCCTCATCTGATGAACTATACAGTTTTAAATCATCTACAAAAAGAAGATGAGAAGTTTTTGCACTTCGTTGTTTTCTGTGAGCCAAATTATAGCCATGACCTAATCTGATAAGCAGACAGCTTAATGGGTTAAGGGGGGTCTATATTATATGTTCAAAGTCTGAAAACTTTGAATCTCATATGGTCATCTCCATATGAATGAAGTTTTCAAACATTGAACATAAAATATAAACAAACAAAAAATAAAAAACCTACCTGAACACTCTATGCAGGGGGGCAGGCCCCCTGCACCCCCACACCCCCCACTACTTAAATATATTAACTCTGAGATCAAACTACATTGAAGTGAAGGGAAATATTCCCAACGGCGATCTCTGTTGTAACGTTCAATGTTTGAAAACTTTGCTCATATGATTTCGATCATATGAGATTCGAAGTTTTCAAACTTCAAACTTACAATATAGACCCGGTTAAGGGCAAGGCAAAAGAGCAGCAGTGAAAGAGCGTCACCTGGAATATGCCCCTTTGAATTTTTATCCCTGGAATAATAATTTGTCCTTTATCATGGCTTAACTGCAGAGTGGTTTGCCACTGTTTCATGGTCATTGTTATGTAATCGATCAATGCTGGGTGTATCTTATGCATTTTTAAACACTCTTTTATCCATGAATGTGGGATACTGTCAAATGTTTTTTTATAGTCTATCCATCCATAATATGTATGGTTCTTATTATTGTCCTTAAGATCTGCATCCCAAAATACCTTTCTGTCTCTTTTTCTTGAACTTTCCCCTTTCTTCAACATCATCCCTTTCATCTTTGAATTATAACCTTTTGCTTGTGTTACATATATGATCCTTAATGGTGTAGCTCTAAAATGTCCCTTCAAATCATGTAATCCTAAAGCACCTTGTTCTGTTGGAAGGATCACCTTACCCCACATAACTTTTCCCCTTTTTCCCTCTCAGATAAATTCCTTCACTTCTTTATTATTATCCACAACTTCTCCTCGGGCTGTTAAAAGTTTGCCTGACCTGTATACAAGACTAAAGAGATTAAAAACATTTTCACTGTTTGTATCTTACTATCCATATCTATAAATAAGAATTTCTGGTTTCTTATTTGCTGTATTATCTTTTATTTAGTCTCTTCCCACATATCCTTAGCTGCCATAACAGAAGCCTTTCTAATCCATACTTCTAAATAGTGCACCTTATCATGTCCCCATAAATATAGGTAGTGCTAAACCAATTTGTGTGTGGGTACACCATTTATGGCTATAGGCTTTATTTTCATTAATTTTATATCCCCAAAAAACTTGAAACTGTCTCAAAATGTTCCACAGCACTGATATATCTTTTTCTAGATTTATCAGGTACAAAATAATATCATATGCAAATAAAGCCAACTTTTCTTGATTACTATACTGATTATATCCTTGTATTTCTGAGTCCCTTATTTTCTTTGCCACTGACTTTAATAGTCAGCTGTTGCTTCTGTTGAGCTGTACCAGTCATGGGAAGGGTGGACCTCCAGTCATCTGGAGCCATGACTGGTTACTTATTATGCTCTGAAAGGGATGGAAGTGGCGGTGCTTCCTAGGAATTTCTGTACCTCTCTGCAGACAAGCCCACTGAACTTGGTTGCTTCATTCTCTTGGTAATTGGAGGTTTAATAAGTGAGAAATATAATCCATTGTATTTTGCAATTTCTTAAGCTAATTCTTCATTACAGAAAGGGCATATTAGTGGCCTATTATGATCCACTTTTGATGGTTAGACATTTTATTAAGCATGGTCAACTGTGTTATGATGGTTTGCACCATACCTCTCAACCTCTTAGAGCAAGAAATCTGGACAAAGTCATAAATAAAAGTGGGACAAAACCCCAAAAATAGGGACAGTTTTTTTTTTAAATATTGCTCTTACAAACTTGGAAAGTTGAGTAAATAACAGGTTTTGTATTAGCATGATTTTTCTGAAGGGTATGAAGTCTGAAATTCAGATTTATGTCATTGTTTGCTAACTTCAATCTTAAAATGATTTGCCACTAATTTGCTAGAAAACCAGAATTTTATGAAAAACAGATGAAAAGCATGAAGGAAAAATCTGGATATTCTGCAAAAATCTGTACAGTTGAGAGTTATGGACTCTGCACAGTTTTTTTCAGCCATGGTGCTCACCAGCATCTCTGTAATCTTTCATTAGTAAGGGCATTCTTTTCACCATATATACTAAAATATGACAACAGTCCAGGCAGGAGAACACTAAGGCATGAGCATTTAGGGTGTTTTAAAATGTGGCAGAACTTATTTGAGGTTGTTGATGATATGGAGATACTTTACTATGGCTATGTAAGGCATTACTCACTACTACCAAAAGAGGAAAAAATTTGTGACTATATCCTCCATTTAAATATGAAATCTCTAGACCTTCAGGAGGCTAAGCAGCTAGCATGCTTATGATAACATGATGCCTCCCCAGGCACTTGTATTGGCACAGTAGATACGTAGGTATTCAGCTTGTATTCTATGTGCATTTTTGTATGCATGCATATACACACACACACAGGCACACACACACACACACACACACACACACACACACACACACACACACACACACACACACACACACACACACACACACACACACACACAAATGCAGATGGTTAGGTATCTACTCATAGAGTAGGATCAGGTGAGATGGGGAACTTAAACAATGTGAGTGCATTTTAAATTTGGCAGTTTGTTTTGTGATTTTGGTTCAAACATGTCTGGCTGTACTGTCTCTGATGACAGGGAGATGACTAGTATGAAGTCTTCTATTCTGACACATTTTGGCCCCAAAAGTAATATAAGATGAAATACAGAACTGGATAAATATGCATCCATTTCCTGTCTGTTTATCCTTCTTTCACATTGCCCTCATTTATGCCTGTAAATCCTGGTATTTTATGACTTTGTATCTCTCTGTATATAAGACACTGTAGTCACTGGGTGTAGCAATTTCAATGATCAGTGCTACTTTTGTCTTCTTTTCATGGACTACTGTATTTGATTTTCTCGCATCTATTTTTTTAATTGTTAATGGGCGATCCTATGTGATATAAACTGTCATCATTTTCATTAATGCTTTGTGGCTCATGTTTCCAGTGCTTCTTAGCTACTTCAGTATTATAATGCTTGTACAATCCCCAATGCAACAGTCTCGCCACATTATTATGCCTTTCAGTATACAGTCCTTCTGCCATTAGTATATCACACCCAACAATAAGATGTGCACCTGTTTCCAATTCTGTTTTACAAAACCTACATTTGTTTGTTCCTCCCACATGTTCAATGGATTTGTAAACCAACATGTATGCAGTCCATTCACCTGGGCTGTCAATATTAATCTTTCATCTTTTGGTTTAAATTCCCCATTCCTTAACCATTCCTGCATTTGGTCCTGATTGACATGAGGTTGTTCCAAGAGGTTTTTGTACTTGTAACTATATTTATACATTTTCCACATTTCTTGCCTTTTCATCTGACCCTTCACCTTATATTCTTTCTTTCTGTTCTTTTGCACATTCACTTGCTGCCTGATTTTTATCTACTTCTGATTTGATTTCCATTCCTGCTTGACACCGATATGCTTCTGCTAAACTTAGTAGAGAAGTCAACTTAGACTTCTTCTCCTTATGTTTTAAAACTTTCACTATGTTTGGATCTTTTGAGGTTAGCAGATATGTATGCAGCCCTATAATTGCAGATATATATATGTAATCAATTTAGAGGAGGCCCATACCTCCTTCAGAATGGGAATATATAATCTTGGTATACATTGATTTTTATAAATCATTTGATAAGCATGAAGCATTTTTCTTGTTTTTCTGTCCATCTGATCCAATACCTTTTGGGGCCAGTCAGTCACTCCAAAACTGTAAGTTGGGACAGGAAGAGCAAATTGGTTTATAGCTTGGATTTTGTTCCTGAATGTCAGAGCTGTTTTCAGTATTAAGTTTAGTCTACGAAAATATTCCTTACTAAGTTTTATTTGAATTTGTTCATGTTTTCTTGTTGATCCTTCATCAGTTCCCAAATGTTTATACACTCCCTCTTACTCAAGTTCTTTTATATCACATTCCTGTCCCAGACTAATATTTTGTTGGTGTTGCAGCTTTCCTGCTTTAAAGGTTGCTTTTGCACATTTATCAAGACCAAATGAGTTTCTTATATCATCTGAGAAAGTTTTGTAGTTGTGCTTTCAGTTCCTCATCTGATGAACTATACAGTTTTAAATCATCCACAAAAAGAAGATGAGAAGTCTTTGCACTTATTGTTTTCTGGAAGCCAAATAGTAGCCATGACCTAATCTGACAGCTTACTGTGTTAAGGCCAAGACAAATCAGCAGGGGTGTCAAGAGTCATCCTGGAATATTCTCCTTTGAATTTTTATCCCTGGAATAACAATTTGTCCTTTATTATGGCTTAATTGCAAAGTGGTTTGCCACTGATCCCTAGTCGCTGCAATGTAATCAATCAGTGTAGGGTGTATCTTATACATTTGTAAGCAGTCTTTTATCCATGCATGTGGGATGCTGTCAAATGATTTTTTGTAGTCTGTCCATACCATGCTTAGATTTTTCCCCTTTTTACGAGTCATTATGACCTTATTTAACTACAAATGATCCTTTGTTCCATATGACTTTATTTTTATTATCCTTTTGTTCTATTGCCATGACTGAGTTTTCTTATTAATGACTATAAACTGTCAGCATCAATTCCGGTGTATTGTTTATACATTGTCAGAAGGCAAGTTATTGGTCTATAGTTTTTAGGATAGCCTACAGGTTCACTGTTAACAAAGAGTATTGATTTTCTTGTTGTTAGCCAGGTTGGCATCTGTCTGGAAATACATATAAATAGTTCTTACTCATGGCTAAATCTTCATATAAAGATGTTAATAATTTTAGCCAGAAGTTAGGTACTGCATCTGGGACTGGGTTTTTCAAATTAGAGGCTTTTCTTAACATTGCTTCAATCTCTCTGGCTGTTACTTCATCCCATTTCATATCCTGTACCTTTGAACTTCTTATTCTTTCTTTTACTTCTTCTCTCCATTCAGCATCTTTGTTATGTTCCACAGGATCTTCATATATATTTCTCCAAAATGTGTCTATTTCTTCTTTTTTGGTGATGCTTCTATTCCTTTTGCCTTATTTCTCAATTCTCTATAAAACTTTTTTTGGGTCATCAATAAATTGCTTATTTTGTACTTTTCCTTTATATTTATCTGCATATCTTCTAAGTTTTTCTGCCTGTGCTAAAATCTTTAGTTTATTATTTGCAATAGTGTACGATAGATCCTAAGCTGCTCTGATACTGTGCATTGATTTTATCATGTCTAGCTTCCTGAGTATTTTTGTTGATCTGTTCTATCTTCTGTACTCTTCTAACAGTGACATTTCCTGTCTTAATTGCTTTATAGTTTTCTCTGTTCGATACTTCCATGATGGCATTTGATTTTTCCCCTTCCTTTCCCTCATTACCCTGTGTTTTTGTGGTAATACTTTATCTGTTATTAATTTAGCTGGACAGTAATATATCCTATTTACGTCTGTTACATTGCATGAGTTTCTATGAACAGACCTGATTACTGTTTTCATTAGTTTTATCAAATTTCTAACTTGACTTTCTGTAGTCTATTTCTTTCATTGATCTTAATATGGCTGTCTACCTCTATTAAGTCAAGCAACTCTTCCCTTAGATCATTTTTTTCTGAACTTAGAGCACATTCTTTCTTTTCCATTTCCTGTAGGCATTCTACAGAAAGTTGCAGAGCATCTTCCTATGCTATATTCTGTTCAGTTGCATCCTGTGTCATCTGTTGCTCTTTAATATGGGAATTCACTGGCCTATCATGTCACAACGTCGACTACGTCAGAGATGCCACAGTTTCCTGCTCCTTCCCTTACTGTGCATCTCCCAACTGAACTTTTATATCAATTTCTTACTGAACGCTCCAAAGTATCGAGATATGACAACTGATCAGATGTTTCCTGCTCCACTGGTTTCTCCTTAATTTGGGGATTTGTTATTCTCGCCTGCTGTGGTGTTATCAGAGTTAGATTTTCTACACCAAATCCTTTACTTTGCAGGTAATCCATAACCCCAGTTTCTATTTCTTTAACTTCTCTATTATTAATTCTCCTTTCTACTTTTCATCTTTGTTTTCTTACTTTGTTCATTGTAAACATTATCATATTTGGATGCCTTTTCCTGTATTTCTCTCCAAATATCTTTGGTACTGCTCTTTTTGTATTTATTAGTTTTGCTTTCTCCTTTGCATAAATACTGTATCATATTAAATTTATTTTTCTTTCCTATGTCCATGTGTCTTCTTTAGATGTCTCCTGCTCCTCCTGTTTCTCCTTACTTGGAGGACTCGTTGTTCCATCATGCTGTGATAATAGCCTGCGTTAGACTTTCTATACTAAATCCTTCATTTTGCAGGTATTTCATAACTTCATCTTCTATTTATTTAACTTCTACTTTACTGATCTTCTGTTCTACAGTCTCTGTATTTCTGTACAAATATACTTGGGGCTGCTTTTTTTGTATTGATTAATTGGGCTTTCTCCTTTGCATACATATTGCACCATATCAGATCTTGCTTTTTTCCTGTGTCCATATTTATTTTTTATACCTTTCAAAAATCTCTAGAATTTGTTCTTTATATTTTTGCACTGCCTCAGCCGCTTCTTTTTCCAAATAGCCTAAGGTATCTTGGTCTATATAATAATATTTTCATGGATCTGTTGTTTTAATGATCACAAATTTGCATTTGAATCTTTTGACAGTTTATCTTGTGCAAGTATTTTTCTTTCCTTTAATTTCTCTATCAGTCTTTTGAATATCTTCTGTCCAGACATTCTGGGCTTCTTGCATAATAGTAATGGTAGAAAATGTCTTTCTTGTCCTCAATATTCCACTCTATCATCTTTATGCCTCTTTTTTTGGCCTACCAGTTTTTGTGATTTTTGTGGACCACTACTTCCTTCTTCAATGGGGTGGGGTGGGGCATCCTGAGTAGAAGCACCCCTCCCTGTGTAGACCAAGAGATACTACTGAAATAATGCATCCTAGTTATCCATGTACAGTTTGTTTGACAATATAGGTCCATTCTATGCCACACCTTGATCCAATAATTGGAAAAAATGTGCATTGTCCATCATCTATTAACAAACCTTTCTAAAGATCATCTGGACTGTTTTGTCATACTGTGCACTACCTTTTATCTCCAAAACATATGGTTTCTGAAGATGGGAAACTCTTCCTGACTCATTTATCTCCAAAACTTTTTCAGCATATTTAGGACATTTATTTTGACCCCTTACCCATTATCCTTCATCTCAGTATCAGTGTTAGCATCAAATGTTTTAACAATCATCACATTTGCTTTATTCCATGTTGGTTCCTGTCCTTATATAACCATCACTGCTTCCTGTCTATCCATAAACATCTTAAATACACATGGCAAATATATCCAGAAGAGTATAGGATGCAGAGGCTGAAATTTTAAATTTCTGTGTTTACACTTTCTTTGTAGCAAAAACTGTGCTCCATGAGTATAATCTTCTTCTTCTTCTTTCAGCTGCTCCTGTTAGGGGTCACCACAGCAGATCAACTGTTTCCATTTCTTCCTGTCCTCTGCATCTTGCTCTGTCACACCAACCACCTGCATGTCCTCTCTCACCACATCCATAAACCTTATCTTAGGCCTCCCTCTTTTCCTGTTACCTGGAAGCTTCATCCTTAGCATCTTTTTCCCAATATACTCCACATTCCTTCTCAGCACATGTCCAAACCAATGTAATCTTGCCTCTCTGGCTTTGTCTCCAAACCTTCCAACCTGGGCTGAGCCTCTAATATACTTATTCCTAATCCTGTCCATCCTCGTCACACCCAGTGCAAATCTTAACATCTTCAACTCTGCCACATTAAGCTCTGACTCCTGCCTTTTTGTCAGTGCCACTGTCTCCAACCCATATAACATAGCTGTTCTCACTACCCTCTTGTAGACCTTCCCTTTCACTCTTACTGGTACTGGTTCTGGTTTGTCACAAATCACTCCTAACACTCTTCTCCACCCACTCCATCCTGCCTGTACTCTCTTCTTCACCTCTCTTCTACACTCACTACTACTCTGAACTGTTGATCCCAAGTACTTAAACTCATCCACCTTCGCTACCTCTACTCCCTGCATCCTCACCATTCCTCTATCCTTTCTCTCATTCACACACATATATTCTGTGTTAGTCTTGTTGACCTTCATTCCTCTTCTCTCTAGAGCATATCTCCACCTCTCCAGGGTCTCCTCCACCTGTTCCCTACTCTCACTACAGATCACAGTCATCTGCAAACATCATAGTCCACGGGGACTCCTGTCTGATCTCATCTGTCAGCCTGTCGATCACCATTGCAAATAAGAAAGGGCTCAGGGCTGATCCTTGATGTAATCCCACCTCCACCTTAAACGCATCTGTCACTCCCACTGCAGACCTGACCGCTGTTACACTACCCTCGTACATATCCTGTACCACTCTTACATACTTCTCTGACACTCCCGACTTCCTCATACAATACCACAACTCCTTTCTAGGCACTCTGTCATATGCTTTCTCTAAATCCACAGACACAATGCAACTCCTTCTGACCTTATCTGTACTTCTCCATCAACACTCTCAGAGCAAATATCGCATCTGTAGAGCTCTTTCCTGGCATGAAACCATACTACTGTTCACTAATCATTACATCCCTTCTTAACCTATCTTCCACTACTCTTTTCCATAACTTCATGCTGTGACTGATCAGTTTAATCCCTCTGTAGTTACTACAGCTCTGCACATCATCCTTATTCTTAAAAATTGGCACCAAAACACTTTTTCTCCATTCCTCAGGCATCCTCTCACTTTCAAGATTTCATTAAAAGATCTAGTTAAAAACTCCACTGCCATTTCACCTAAACACCTCCATGCTTCCACAGGTATGTCATCTGGACCAACAACCTTTCTGTTCTTCATCCTCTTCATAGTTATCCTTACTTCCTCCTTGCTAATCCACTGCACTTCATGATTCACTATCTGCACATCATCCAACCTTCTCTCCCTCTCATTCTCTTCATTCATCAACCCCTCAAAGTTCTCTTTCCATCTGCTCAACACACTCTCCTCTCTTGTGAGTACATTTCCCTCATTAACCTTTACCACCCTTACCTGCTGCACATCTTTACTAGCTCGGTCCCTCTGTCTAGCCAATCAGTACAGGTCCTTTTCTCTCTCCTTAGTGTCCAACCTTTTATACAACTCTTCATACGCCTTATCCTTAGCCTTCTCCACCTCTCTCTTTGTCATGCACCTCATCTCCTTATACTCTTGTCTACTTTCTTCATCTCTTTGACAATCCCATTTCTTCTTCACCAACCTCTTTCTCTGTATACTCTCCTGTACTTCTTCATTCCACCACTATGTCTCCTTGTCCTCCTTCCTCTTTCCAGATGTCACACCAAGCACCTTTCTAGCCATCTCTCTTACTAGCTCTGCTGTAGTTACCCAGCTATTCAGTAACTCTTCACTGCCACCCAGTGCCTGTCTTAACTCTTCCCTGAACATCACCTCACAATTACCCTTTTTCAATTTCCACCATTTGATCCTTGGTGCTGCCCTCACACTCATCCTTCTCTTCTTGATCACCAACGTCATCTTACAAACCACCACCCTATGCTGCCTAACTACACTTTCCCCTGCCACCACTTTACAGTCTCCAATCTCCTTTAGACTGGCCCTTCTATATAAGATATAATCCACCTGTGTGCATCTTCCTACACTCTTGTATGTCACCCTATGCTCCTCCCTCTTGATAAAATACGTATTCATCACAGCCATGTCCATCCTTTTCGCAAAATCCACTACCATTTGACCTTCTGCATTCCATTATCAGAATTGTATTTATTTCAAATTAACAATAAAATCCTAATCTTTAACTTTGAATGTTTTAAATGGAACTGGTAGTCATTACCAAACTAGTTTTTAAAATAGGTTTGATATTAACAACACTAGATATGACATTCGATGCAGATGTACTTGTAATTCTAAAATGGTGGTCTACTTAGCTCTATGTCAAAAATGTACAGGTTTTTATGTTGGCAAAACTGAGCGTAGATTAAGAGATCGGATCTACCAACACCAGTATGCCATCAGTAAAGCTAAAGATGAAAATGCTCTTGCCAAGCACATTATCCAGTATAGTGACCACCAGTTTAAGTACATGGTTATTGAACAGCTACATGACACTATCAGAGGAGCCCTTACATTTACTTTTAGAGGCATCAGAATTAGTTGGCAAATTAGATTAAACGCCTACGCTGTACCTGGTCTTAATGAAGGTTGTTCTATTAGCAGCCTTCTTAAACTTAAGAACCTGGCTAGATAATTATGTTTTTAAACTACCAATATTGCACTGACTTATTGTGTTTGATGAACATTTTTTTAGGTAGTATAGGTATTTAATTAACGATGGTTTTACGCCTTAATTAAATTTGTATTATTTAATCTAGCTTTTATTACATATAATGTGTCTGATTTAGGAATTTTCTTGTGTATACATCTTTAAACTGCAATTTTACTAAAAGCTTACACGATTGGTTAATGACCTCAAGAACCAGTACTCCTGTAGTATTTAAGCTGCCTGTTTTATTTAATGTATTGTCTGAAGAAGTCTGTGTAATACCACAGACGAAAAGCGCTTAATTAAATTCTTTAAACTCTTCCTGTGACTACTGTGGATTTATTACGTGGCACCCTATTGCTTTGGTTCCAGATTTATTTCCTGGTTTGTGCTGTTTCATTTTATTAGTTTTTAAAAGTATCTATATGGCTGCTGGTTTGAGCTTATTCCATGCCATACAACAGCTGAGATAAGTGTTCGAACGATTTTTATTTCCATGCTATCTGTTTAAAGTCCTTTTAATCAGATTATATCAGTCTTAGCTGATTTTATCAGTACTGCTTTATTTGTAATAGGTGCTTTATTCATTCTGACCTGACAACAACTGTGAAAAGTGTTTAAAGCTCCTTTAGTTTTTACTTTCTCATAAGTTCCATCAAAGCATCACACTGTGTTTTGCGATTTAAGTGGTCTAGCTGTTAGGATACAGTCCTGGTTTCTTTCCTGTGAGAGGTGAGACAGTCAGGCTATTTCTACTTTGGTAGAAGTTCATGAGTGTATTTGCTATTGGCTGTTGAGTTGCAATGTTTTTTTTTCAAACCTTTGCACCTTTGCCTGCTTATCTGCTGCTGGTTTAAGCTTGTTCAAGACCATAAAACAACTAGGTAAAGTGTTTCTGGCGTTTTTATTTCTTTGCTATCTGTTCTGTTTATCAGTTTGTATCCTCTTTTTGCTGTTTATATCAGCACTACGTTCATTCATTCTGATCTCACAACATCTATAAAAAGTGTTTAAAGTGATTTTAGATTTTATTTTCAGAAATTTCAATAAATAGCTGCAATGCATTTGGCTATTTAAGTTGTCTAGAATTAAAATCGATTTTCATTTGTGTGAAAGAGGATTGAAACTTGTACTAGGAGGAAATCTACCTGAGTTGTATGTTGGACACTCTTGTATGTGATCTTGTGACTGTCTCCCTTTCTGAACCATGTGATGGCTACTATCAAGCTATTTGCCAGACAGAAGTCTAGAATGGCCTCTCCTTTATTTCTGTTGCCACACCCATGTGGACCCAGGCAGTCCTCATATCCTGTTCTGTCTGGCCTGATATGTGCATGCAAGTCACCCATTATCAGCACCAATTCATGTTGTCCTGCTTTTTAGTAGGTCCTACAACTGCTGTCTGAGTGCAATTTTTTCCTCACTATCACAACCCTGTTGTGGGGCATAGGCTGAAATTATGAATGCTGCCCTATCATTACACTGGAGTCTGATTGCCATGGGTCTGTCACTAATTCTGATGATATCCATCATTGCCTTCTGAAGCTTCTCTCACCACAATTCCAACACCATTTCTAGCCTGTCCTCCCTCTAAGTAGTAGACTATGGATCCCAAGACAAGTGGCTTTGCTGTACTGCCCTTCCATCTTGTCTCTTGGATACATAGTATGTCCATCCTCCTCCTTACCATCACGTCATCCACTTCTAAGCAATTGGAACATGAATATTTAAAGTGAGTTACTATTGCTGGCAAGCAAGATAGATTTTTGTCTAATAGTGAAGCGTTACTGGAATTTTATGTATGTGTTTATTTGAATTTCACTGTGATTATATCTTATTTTATGTATTTTACTTATATATTGTAAATTTTTGGTATCATTCTGGCAGTGTATATGTAACTTTATATTTTATCTGTATTTCATTTAGTTTTCATTGTACACTGAGCTCAGTTTTATTGAAAGGTCTTAAGCTATAAGCAGTGAAATAAAAGTGAGCTTTGAGCTTGCAATGTAGCGTTTCTTCTGGTTTCTAAATGCATCCCTTAGTTTTAAATCTTTTCTAAAACTCAGGCAGATCAGATTACAGTTTGTCATCAATGCAGGTTCTAGATAAATTGCTGACTGGCCAGACATTTCATGCTCTGAGCAGAGGCTGACACACAAAACTTTCATTGCGTAGGCAGCATTTGGTAAGAACTGTACATCAGCCTTGACGATGGAGTGGTTTGCTTTATCAATAGTGAATTAAACCTTTCATTCAGTGCCTTGAAGAAGTTTCTCCCATTTTCTTTGTGACTAAATTACAAAAGTGTATATGCTATAGTATCTATGTTTCATATAAACCTGATGGAAAATAGTTGTCAAGACAAGAAAACTGGCAAGATGTAAAAGTACTGTTTAAAAATGTATGAAGGAATTCTTATTGGCTCTTATTAGCTTTACTTCTGAAGTTTTTTAGGACCAAATTTTATTTGCTTCTGCCACTCTTCAGTCTACAGCATTATCTTACACATATTTACCAATATCACCTATATTATGTAGTGGACTAAATGTAAGCAAGCAGGCACTTACACCAAAACATTTTACTTGCTTCAGCTACTCAGAAATAATGCAATGCTGCTATAATGCAGTGATTAACCTTCCTTTTATGAAAATTCTTAATACTCTTAAAGTGCATGGAGCACCTTGATTATGCTCAAAAAATCTCTAAATTATATCCAGGTTCACTGCTTCTGCAGCATGAGCCCCAACCTTAACAACATTTAGAGTGGTTGTTAAGCCCCCCCCATGCATTGTTAAGGTCAGGTCTGCATTAAAAGCAGATAGTGTTGACCAGAAAATAGCAGCAGTAGGAGATGGAATAGCTTTGATTCAACTCCTCTTTCTGACTGCTGTCTGCTAAAGTAGACATGCATTTTGAATAAAACTGCTTCCCTTAAACAGGGAATGCGTAATGATGTCAACCACTTCCCCACTGGTTTACTGGCTTTCAAAGCTGACACAACACTTTGTGTTTTTTTATCTAATTTTTGACTAAACAGTAGTACATGCAGAAGACACATCTTCATGCACTACAAAGAATTGTGATCAGATTAACAATTGTAATGAAGAATTATATGCTTATGAAATATGAGAGCTTTGCTTTTGTGGTGAATTTCTTGGCATCCATATCTCAAACACATAATATGCTTGTTACGACTGGCAACCCAGTCATAATCCCCTATAGTATTATTCAGTGGTTAAGTCTCTCTCTTGCTCTCTCTCTCTTTCTATCTGCATAAAAGCACCACCAGAAAAGAAAGACACAGTGGAGAAAGCAGACTGTTTTTGTCTACTGGCGGGTACTATGTTTCTGCAATTGATGTAACAGGTACATTTCTTTATGCACCAAAGGTGATGTGTTCAGCTAGCTATATAGACCATTTGTTCATGTAAAATAAAAAAAAAAAAATCACACATGAAGGCAGTGTGCATTGATACTACAATGTCCTTCAGCTCACTGGAGAAATCTGTAGCAACCTCTGTGGCCTTCAGGAAGCCTCAGTACATTACAAGAAGATGAATGGATCCTGGGTTGCCTTTGGGCTTTAAACATGAGTCGTTGTACACTGGAGTCCAGTGAAATGTTCTAAATGACTCTAATGTAAATGAGATACAGTGATCTAAAAGGCAGCAGAAAGTTACAAGACTGTATCCAGTAATTTCAGTACATATCAGTAAACTACATGTCTTTGAGGTTATGAACTGTGATGAGGATGTAGGTTGAAACGGTGGATGTTCTTATCATAAGTTATTCTTATATAGTATAATATAGTATTTGTTTTGGTGTAAATAATTTAATCAGTCAGGTGTTCTCAGGATATCAGTGGTAACAACCATCATGACTACTAGGCATTACTCAGAGGAGCAATAGTAAACCAGCTAAATTAACAAGTGAAATGAGAGTGGGATTACTCAGTTGTACTGAGGAAGCCCCAGATACTTGCCAGGGCTGAGCATATTCTGGAAATGCTGATGCCTCATATTGTCCCCAGTATTGTTCTTTACTATTGTCTTGATCAAGTTATAATAAGTGGGAAGGCAGAGATATTTTTAAATCTGCATTTGTATCCTTGGGTTGCACTACTTCCCAAAACTTGATATTCCAAAAGAAGACAAAAAATGCCCAAAATTCAAAAGGGATAAAAACTCATTTTTTTCTTTTTTTTTTGCAAGGGGGAAAGTCCCACTCCCCCCAAAACTTATATACACCAACTCAATGGCTGAACAAACTTGAAGAAAGGGATAATTCTCCCTAAAGAAGTGAAACATTGCTGACACACAGTAAATAATTTGCACCAACAATGATTTCCTATGGGGAAAAGCATTTGGCATTATGCCATTTATCTTTTTTTCCTGCAGACTACTGTGACTTGAGCGATTTCACCTTGGGTGAGTGTAGGGAAGCCAAATCCTTGATTAAACGCTTGTACACTACAGTGCACTGAATTGTTATCAGACTGTGTGATGTAATATAAGTCATTCTGTAATGAGAACTGTAAAACTTTCTTAGAATGATTCCATTACTCAGAATTAGTCTCAATACATCACAAAGCAAACTAGAAACATTCGAATCTACCCCTCTGGTACTGAGCAGAAGCAGCCTGCATGCTAATGTAATATTCATGACTGAATGCCTCGTGGCAAGCTTCAGTACACTTGAGATAGCTACATTTACAGTATCATTTGCTAATCTACATTATTTCTTCATCACTAGTGTTTCCTTTTTTCAGGATCAGCTAACAGTGGAAAAGGACAAAATCAAAGCGGCAGATGTTCATCACAAAATATCACAACAGGAGTAATTTGTATCAGAATCTTCATTTTAAACAAATCATATGCTAAAACAGATGGAGTTTTGGCACACTGCAAATGCTAAGTAAGCAACAGAGGTCATTGTACACACAGATGTAATTGATAGAATCAGGCTGTGTACCAAAAGTAAACTATTTAAATCCAGCTTCTACTTCAGGATATTTTCAGAATTTACTACATGCCATTATGCTACTGTACAGAAAACAGTTAAAATCCTGTTTACTTCTGGGTATTCTGATAATTTACAACAACATGACAGTGTGTTGCTGTGGAGAAAAATATTTAAAACCAGCCACAGTCTGGACATCTAGATAATTTGTTGTATAGTAGTATATATGTGTATATATATTTTATATATATATATATATATATATATATATATATATATATATATATATATATATATATATATATATCTATATCTATATCTATACACACACACACACACACACACACACACACACACACACACACACACACACACACACATACACACACACACACACACACACACACACACACACACACACACACACACACACACAATTATTGTTCATTCGATCTAAAGCACATTTGACATATTTGAGATAAAACATTACATCAAAACGTATTTCAATGAAAATGTCTCATACAATAAATTATCTCCATAAGCTTTTTTGCAGAATGGCACCCTGCCAAATCCTAACATAAATATACTAATTCCACAGTTGCACAATTGCAGTTAAAACAGAATACACCTCACATACTGTAGAACTGCTGGAACACACACAAACGTCTAGATACAGAGGTACAACAATAGTTGGGCATTAGCAAGGAACTAATACTGATTAACACTAACTTGCATTGGGATTCCTATGCTCTAAAACCAAAATGACAGCCATTTTCTACAGACTTACAGTTTTCAGTCAAATGTGATTTCGTAATTTCTGATTTAGATCAAATGTGCCACTGTTTTTTTTTAGTGCAAATGTGCTTTAGATCAAATGAAAAAAAAAAAAAAAAAATATATATATATATATATATATATATATATATATATATATATATAAATATATATATATATATATATATATGTATATATATATATATATATATATATACACACACACACACACACACACACACACACACACACACACACACACACTATAAATATAACGTGATAGTTCAAATAACTAAAACACTAACTTGCATATTTATACATTTTTTAAGACTCTGTCATTTCACTTGTGAGCTAACATACACAAGTGGTGTAACAGGCTAAGATAAAGACAGAAAAGAAAATGTGCAAGCCTTGTGTTTTTCACTGACATTACTGCATCACTGCAATCCTTTGTCTATTTGCTTTCTGAAAAGAAAAGGGGTTTCTTATAAAGGTAGACTCTCTCCACACCAAAAGAAGACACTTGTGGTATCACTGATGACATTTACAGGGTTTCTTACAAAGGTGGACTCTCTCCACACCAAAAGTAGACACTTGTGGTATCACTGATGACATTTACTGGGTTTCTTATAAAGATGGACTCTCTCCACACCAAAAGTAGACACTTGTGGTATCTCTAATGACATTTACAGGGTTTCTTATAAAGGTGGACTCTCTCCACACTGAAAGTAGACACTTGTGGTATCCCTAATGACATTTACAGGGTTTCTTATAAAGGCAGACTCTCTCCACACCAAAAGTAGACACGTGTGGTATCACTGATGACATTTATGGGGTTTCTTATAAAGGTGGACTCTCTCCACACCAAAAGTAGACACTTGTGGTATCACTGATGACATTTACAAGTTTCTTATAAAGGTGGACTCTCTCCACACAAAAAGTAGACACTTGTGGTATCACTGACGACATTTATGGGGTTTCTTATAAAGGTGGACTCTCTCTAAACCAAAAGTAGACACTTGTGGTATCACTGATGACATTTACATTAGTACATCTTCATCTCATGAAGTTATAAAGAGGAACAACTTCTCCTGAGGAAATTGGAGTATGGAAGTCCTTGGACAAAAACATGAAAAATGCTTTGCAAATATAAAGATATACAATCACAGGTATTATTGTGATAACATTTTATAGTAGAGCAACCCCCCCCCACCAAATCCAATATGTGGAGAGTCACATCAGCTGCTATATTATACTAATTAATTTTGATGGCACCAAAAAGTGGAGAAAAGGGAAATGCCTTCTTTTTGCTTCTCTGTAATATGTGGTGACTTTGGAAAGAGACAATTCCTGCTTATAAACCACTACCCAAAAATATGTGCAGCAAGCACTACCTTAAAGAAATGTCTGTATTCCCTCTGTATATGGGAGTCATTTTATGCAAAATTGGTTATAAAACATACCATATTTTGTAAAGACTGTCAATTAATATTTTGTATTTAGTTCCCAGTTATTATGCGTTATAATACATCTATAACAGAACACTGTTTAATTTTTTATTGTACAGGTAAAGATGAGCATACAATGTTGTCTCTCATTCTCACTTTCTCTCTGCCTTTATGTGTTTATCTGACTCTGTACATTCAATATATACATACACAGAGTTACCAATCCACTTACAGCATGTCTTTGAGATGCACGAGGAAATGAGTGTCCAAAGAAAACCCATACAAACATGGGGGGGTGTCATGCAGCAAATGCACAGAAGGCACCCAAAACTAGGAATCAGACCAGACAACTTCTTGCTGTGATACAATAATGTGACTTACTGTACCACTGCATCTCCCCTCCTTATATATATATAAATGTATCTAGATCTAGATCTATAGCTGCGTCCTTATAACTATATATCTATAGCTATCTATCTATTTATCTATTAGTTTATCTAATTTCAAAAATACTGAAAACGTTAAGATCAACCAACAATATCTAAAGGCAAAAAAATATCTAAATAGAAAAATATTGAACACTGAAAATATTGTAGAACTCATTTATGTTTTTGTAGTAAGTGGGTATGTGACTCTGCTCTGATATGGGGGATGGGGATGTAGGGACAAGACCTCCTAAAAGTACTTGTTTAGTGATGGCTGTTTAAAGTAAAGGTATGTTAAGGATCTGTATGTTATGGGAATGTACTGCCTGAAATGTTGGCTGTTTAGGGTAATTTCTTCTTTTCACAATTTAGTGCAATCATAATGTTCTATGTATTTGTAAGGTTGTGTGAGAGTGTTATGGCCTGACCTCCTGCCAAAATATACAATGTGTCATAGTTTTATTATTGTTTGAATGGTTCATAGGTTCATAGGTAGGTACTAGGCTATTGGCCCTATGGCCCATATAAGCCTAGCCAAAAAGGTACCCTGGCTTTAGCTACCCAAGAAAATTATTCTCCTGTGCCCCTGTCGAGCAGAGCCACAGAAGTGATCCCCGGGATGAATTTCCTATCTCCTATCCCATCATCAAGATTTTTCTTGAAGAGTGCTAATGAGGAGCTTTGCTTGATATAGGTAGGTAGTTTGTTCCAGAATATGGGAAGTCTCTGGGACAGGAATCTATCCCTCCAGCATGTTCTGTTAATTGTGGTGACAAGGTTTATGTCTCTCGAGCATGTAGCTGGGAGGGATTTGGATTTCTTTAAGTGGAGCATGTCCAACAGCTCTGGGTTTGACATAGCTTTGTATGTTAGGCAGAGATCACCTCTGAATAGGCGATATGTGACAGAGTAAAGCTGGAGTTTTTTGAGACGGTCTGCATAGGGCATCTGTTTGAGGCAGGTAATCCTCTTTGTGAGGTATTTCTGTGGCCTTTCCAGTTGTTGTAGATATCTTGTGAGTTACATACCAAAAGGGGCGTTGTACTCTATAATGGGTCTAATGAGTGATGAGTAGAGGTGAACAATGACCTCTTTTTTCCTGGATGAGAAACCTTTTGTGATGAGATGTGCCGTGTAGAAGGATTTCCTGACTACTGTGGTGATGTGATTAGTTTACTTTAGTTTTACTGGCAGCTATTCGTGTGAGTAATGGTTTTAATGTTTGGTATTTGGCATTTTGTGTGACAGATATTTCAGCAGTGATCCTATATATATATATGTGTGTGTATATCTATCTAGGTTCACTACACAATCTCAAAATTTTGAAATATCAAATTTCAAAATCTCGAAACTATATAGCCGAAACCCCTAAATGCCGAAAGACCAGAAGCACGAAATTCAAAATCCCGAATGTACAACACACATACATCACACACATACACACAACTTCCCCCCACAATCAAACATATCATCCTACACTACAGATAAGCCCCCCTGCACTCCCCATGTGGGGAGCTGTGCCCCCCACACCCCCCTACTTAAATATACTAAGTCTGAGATCGCACAAACAGACACACAAGGGAAACTCACACCCACATATTTTACAGTCACACACACACACACACACACACACACACACACACACACACACACACACACACACACACACACACACACACACACACACACATACACATCACAGTCACAACACACACTGACACACACTAAAGCCCCTAACCAACACACTTACACATAGATACTTACCTGAGCTTCCACCTATCCATCAACAAACTGCAACACCAGAAGCGCTACTTCAGTATCTCCGAACATCAGGATTTTGAATTTCACGCTTCTGGTCTTTTGGTATTTAGGGCTTTCAGCTATATAGTCTCAAGATTTTGGAATTCGATATTCCAAAATTTCAAGATTATGTAGTGATCCCGTTTATCTATATCTATCTACCTATATATATATATATATATATATATATATATATATATATATATATATATATATATATATGTGTGTGTGTGTGTGTGTGTGTGTAAAAAAACTGCATCAAAATATGAGAAAACTTATGAAAAATTTTAAACTAAAACATGAAGTTCATATTCAAAAAAACTAATTAGTCAAACTATATGCATCTAACAGCAATAGTCTATTTGGTTTTATGTTGACATGCATAATGTTGACAAAGTACAGCAGAATTTCAAAATGTCAACATCTTCTGTACATGCTCCGAGGTTAATCCTCAGAGCATGCATTAAAAGAAACAAGCTGTGCACCCCATACCTCAGTTAATTATATATACTAACTCCAAGACTGCACAATTCTCGGGGAAAGGGAATATTCCCCATGCATATTGATCTGCCTGTCTGTCTATCTATCTAACTATCTAACCATAAAATGGTAAAAGACGTTTTTCATTATAAACATGATAATTACAAAGTGTGTTTTTCTGAAACTGTATATGGGAGTTCTTGCTGAATGGGATTAGCAGAGAAAGAATAGAAGATATATTCTTTAGGCTGAAAAGTGATTCAGGCTACAGTTTATGCCAATGGCTATATCAGTTCAACAAAAGCAGTTTGATAATAAAATCAGGTTTGTTTGTTACATGTGTGTTTAATTTCAATCTGTACCTCTCATTTTTTCTTATCAGTATGTAACATATGTAACATCTGCTGCCTTAAGACATAGACTGTCGTAACATCCTGAGGCAGGATGGTGGACTAGCAAATCACAGCTGTAGAGAAGATTCAGAAGTCACTGAGTAGTCAAGGCCATAACACCCAGTGGAGCATTATCCTAAGCTATATGAGTGACATTAAGGAACAAAGCTTGAAAGTAATTGTTTATTTTGTCTAAGAAAACATACATATTGAAACAAGCCTGTACTGACAAATGCACATGAGCCTTTTTTGAACTCATTGGCAATAAAACATTATAGTTTATTATCAACCCACTTACAATAATTCACTGAATAATCATCCATTGATGAACTGGGAATAAGAGCTCTAACTAAAATAAACTGGATCCTTAAAGATGTGAGGCAAGGCTTACATCTGACCATCTAGCACAATACAGTTAGGCCACTATGTTGATTCGGTTTTATGACTTCTTGTACACTTGCAGCAACATCCAGGTTTCTTCTGAACATTTGTGGTAGATGCTAGATACGCATTCTGAAAAAAATCCTGGTATTGACCCCAATCCAAAAAAAAAAAAAAACTAGTGCCAGATACCAAAAGAGTTGCTCTCAGTGTTGTCCTGATTCTGAAAGACTTGGTCTCAGTGTAAGTGACTTTCTTTGATGTAAGGCCTATTTTTGAATAGGCTTACACTAGGGACCAGATTCAAAACCACCTGCTCTTAGTGTAAGTGATCACAGCAAGTCTTTTGGAATAGGGCCTGTAGTCTAGCTTGCTTCAGTTGCAGTACAGGGCAGAACATCCAATTAATCACTGGAACTCCAGTTTACCATATGTGCCATACTGAGGGATTTCAGTTGTCCTGAAGATGTCATAGTTTAGACTCTGCTGTTAAAAGGTTGTTAGCTGCTGATATTCCATGTCTGGTTTTGTTTTTTTTTCCTATATTTATACTGCATTTATTGAAAGAGCTAGAGAGGTATTTAGAAATTTATATTAAATCCCATATTTATAGGGAATATTTTACTGAGAGTTGCTTAACTATGCCTAGCATACTGAAATGTATAACTGAAGTAATTTGAAAATGGGAAGTTGCGTCTGCTTTTGTAATGTGTAATTTAGAAAGATTTTAATGAAATGAACATATACAGTGCTGTTAACCAATATACACTTTCAAGAATGTTTAGGTGCAGATAGGTTCATAGGTTCGTACTAGGCTATCTGCCCAAGGGCATTTATAAGCCTAGCCCATAGTTATGTGGCTTTCGCCACCCCTTTAGTTTGAAGGATACTATGCCCATTATTTTGCTGTGCCTCTGTCGAGCAGTGACACTGAGGTGATCCCTGGGGTATATCTGCGATCTCCCATCCATTGGTCAAGATTCCTCTTGAACAAAGCCAGCGAGGTGCTCTGCCTCACATGTACCGGGATT
The DNA here is from genome assembly GCF_019279795.1 of Protopterus annectens. Lineage (NCBI taxonomy): Eukaryota > Metazoa > Chordata > Ceratodontiformes > Protopteridae > Protopterus > Protopterus annectens. The sequence continues at coordinate 196,742,862 of NC_056731.1, forward strand.
TTGTTCCACAGCATAGGGAGTCTCTGGGTGATGAATCTGTCCCTCCAGCACGTCCTATTAATAACCGTGTCAAGGTTTAAGTCTTCCGCCCTTGTGGTTCTGAGGGATCTAGATTTTTTGAGGTGAAGCATGTTCATCAAATCTGGGTTTGACATGGTCTTGTATGTCAGGCACAGGTCACCTCTGAGCAAGCGGTATGCGACTGAATAGAGCTGGAGTTCTTTCAGTCGGGCAGCATAAGACATATTTTTGAGACCCTTTATCCTTTTGGTGAGGAACTTTTGGGGCCTTTCCAGCTGCTGCAGGTGTCGGGTCAGATACATTCTGAATGGGGCATTGTACTCAATCATTGGTCTGATGAGTGATGAGTACAGGGGGACGATGACCTCCCTTGATCTGGATGTGAATCCCTTCATGATCAGGTGGGCAATGTAGAAGGTCTTCCTAACTACTTTAGCAACGTGAGTGTCAAACGAAAGGTTACTGTCAACCTGGGTCCCCAGATCCCTGATAACTTCTTCTGTGCTCAGTGGATTGCCACCTATATGGTAGCTAGGGGTAACCTTGTTTTTCCCGAAGGGTATGACTATGCATTTCTTGGCGTTTAACTTTAGGCCATGGCTCTGGCACCAGTTATCCGTTTCTGTGAGGCCCTTCTGAAGGATATCTGTGTCAGATGTGTTTTCAACTATGGCGCCCAGTTTGCAGTCATCTGCAAACTTTGTCAGCCATAACCCTCCTGTGTTTGCTTGTACTTCAGAAAAGTAGATGCTGAACAAGAGTGGACCCAGGACTGAGCCCTGTGGGACACCACTTGTGACAGGCTTTGAGTCTGACATGGCGCCAGCAACTCTGACCCTGTGGGTTCTGTCACTTAGCCAGTTTGCAACCCATCTTGTGATGTATGGGTTTACATTCAAGCTGATGAGTTTTTCGATGATACCTGAGTGGGGTATTGTGTCGAAGGCCTTTGCCAGGTCGAGGTAGGCTGTATGGACTGCCTTACCCTCTTCAATGGCCTTGGTGACTGTTTCGAAAAAGTCAACCAAGTTTAAAAGGCATGATCTGCCTTTGACAAAGCCAAACTGGGTTGGATCCAAAGTCTGCAAGTTTCCTATGTCTTTATTTATGAGTTCCATTATGATCCTCTCCATGGCTTTGCAGATAAGGCTTGTCAAGCTAATGGGATGGTAATTTCCAGGGTCGGTGGAGGCACCGCCGTTGTGAAGTGGGACCACAGTCGCCGTACGCCACTCCTTGGGTACGTATCCTGAGGTGAGGCTAAGATTAAACAGCTGTCCTAACTGCGGGTTTAATTCCTCATTGAGTTCGTGGAGCACACAGCCGGGGACACCATCCAGTCCCATGGATGCTGTGTTTTTTGCCTTGGAGAGAGCAGTTCTCATCTGGGCGTTAGAGATGTTTGGGGGGCTACAATCCTCTGGTATAGATATCTCTCGTTTTGGGGGGGAGGGGGGGAGAAGTTGGCACTGAACCTGTCAGCCAGTATGTTGACAATGTCTGTAGGTTCAGTAATCTTCACATCATTTTGAACTAATTCTGAGCATATCTGGGAGTTTCCTCCTAGGTTTTTCTAACATAGCTAAAGAAGGCCTTATGATTGTCTTTTGAGTCCTTGGCGATTTTTCTCTCAAAATTTGCCTTGGATGATTTTATGAGAGCTCTTAGTTTTTTACTTATAATGATCAAAGGTGTCTTACCTTTCAAGGATTTTGCTCTATCTTGTAGTAGCTTCCTCCTTTTGTTGTAGAGCTTGTTTATGGCTGGGGTCCACCAGACTGGACGCTTGCCTTTGGTACAAAGAGTCTTAGTTTTGTTTGGGATTGCCTGATCCATGCAGTCCTGTAGGTGCTGGTAGAAGGCATTTGTAAGTGATTCAGTGGTTTGAGTAATGTTTACCACCGGCTCAGGGGCCTTAAAGGAGACCACACTAGTTTTTAGAAGTGTGAAGTCGGCTTTTGAGAAGTTCTTAACTGTGGTCTTTTTTATTTCAGGTGGGGGTGGGTTGAGGACCTCCAGCGAGATTAGTTTATGATCTGATCTCACCAGTGAGGGGTATACTTACGGTGTTGAACATTGTGATCCCATGTTCGTGATGATGAGATCAAGTATGTTTTCTCCTCTTGTGGGGATGGTGACTAGTTGTTCCATGGCATTTGAGTTTATGAACTCCAGGAACCTTTGGGCTAGAGTGTTTGGGCTTGAGTAGTGTTCCCAGTCTATATTAGGGTAGTTGAAGTCACCTAGTATGATGGTGTTTGGAGATACATTTATTGCCTCCAGTGTTTTCAGGAAGGCCATGTGAGGTTCCTGAGTTTGAGAGGGTGGCCTGTAACATGTTACAAATTGCAGAGCAGTCTTGCCTATGGTTAATTGCACCTGGATGGTCTCCGATTCATCGTGCGTTGCCACCAACCTTGAGGTGTGGGTGTCCTTGATGTATATGGACACCCCCCCTCCTTTCTTGGTGGTGTCCGGATTTTGGGGCCGGAACGCATGATATGAGGTAAAACCTGATAGTGCCGGGGTGCTCTCAGGAGCCTTGAACCAGGTTTCAGTCACAGCACAGACATCGATGTTCTCCATACTGAGAAGGGCCTCGAGTGCGTGCATCTTGAGATTGAGACTTCTGGCATTGAGCAGCATTACCCTTAGTTCTTTTCCTTTTTTGTTCTAGGGTGGTAGGTTTAGAATTTGAGCCTTGCCTAAAAGGCACTATGGGGTGGCAAGAGCCTTTGCCAATATCCGGAATCTAAGGGGTGACAGGTGCAAGCCGTCCCTTGCGACAGCGTGGCTTTTCCAGCATGTCATCCCAGGCAGACAGACATTGGATCCCCTTTGAATGACACCAGAATTTAAGCCAATTATTAAAGCTGATCATCTTATCTCTGTATTGTGGCATCATTCTTGGTGAAGGTAGGATACTGCTCAAGGTCAGGGTCATACCTGCCTGGGCTACATAATCAGAGAGCTCCTCAATGTCTCTTTTCATGTAGTCCAAGGAGGTACGTCTCAGGTCGTTGACACCAGCGTGGACAATGACTGAGTTGTACTTGTACCTGCTGTTGAGAGACCTGAGTGCTTGCTTTATGTGGTGGATTCTAGCGCCCGACAGGCAGCTTACTGTGACCTTCTCCTTACTCAGTCTGGTGAGCGGGACGTCAGTGTGTCTGACTATGGAGTCACCAATGACGAGTGTGTCTGGCATTGTGTTTGGCCTTAAGGGCTGTGACTGTTTGACACTCTGACTGTGTGGTCTATGTGTTGCATGTGTTGGGTCCTGAGGTGGTAGTTGTTTGGGTGTCTGCTTTGGTGGCCTCTGCTGTTTTGGTAGATTTTTGATCAGAGCCTCCGAGTATGTCTTTGTGTGTTTATGTGTATGATTTGAAGTTGTGATGGTACTATGTGTGACTGGGTATGTAGTGTGTGTGGTTACCTTCTCCACCTGTCTGGTCTTGCCAGTCCTATGTTGAGAGAGCTCAGCCTCCAGTTTGGCCGTATAGTTGCATCTCTCGCATGTATTTGTGTTTTGTGGGAGAAGGAGAGGGTTGTCTGTGTACATGAGGCAATTGTAACATTGCTTCAATATTCCCAGGTTCACCAGCTGAGCAGGAGAAGACACTAGCAACTGATCCCTCGACATGCTAGAAGGAATAGATAAAAAAACTTACAAAAGACTCCGGGGGATGTGGGTTCTAGGCTGGTGGAGTACTATCTATAATAAAAGTGCTTTATCAAGGTGAAAGTACTGTAGGAGCAAGTGCTAGGCTTTACAGATAGAGAATAGTCTACTTGGTAGACCAGATTCAATTCTGTTTTCAAGTCAATGGTTTTCTGAATACTGCTAAACTAGTACAATTTCCTGTAAAGTGGCTGGACAGTGGAACCAGGTTCACTTAATTCTACAATGTTTTACTATCTAGATTCAGTGCTATGCCTACAGTGGGTATTGTCTAAAATATTTACTCAGACTGAAGCACAAGTGATATTTATGTCACTGGGCTCAGTCACATTTCTAAATTCTCCTAAAATCAATCTGTATAGTAGGGTATGTTATCTTATATTTGATCATTTTTATCTGTCCTCATTGTGAATATTACATTGGACTGGTGTTCCTTACTTTAATATCACACATTATTATTCTACATTATGTATTATGTTTAACATTTCAAATGTAGCTGTTCTCATTAAGAACCTGCCTACAATATTTACTATTATTTATTTATTTATTTATTATTTGTTAACCGGGAAAGTCCGACTTGGAACAAAGCCAATTTTCAGCGGAGGCCCGGAGAGAAAAGCTCCAGATGCATGTCTTTGTAATGTAGAAGGAAACCGGAGTACCCAGAGGAATCCCACACAAACGCAGGGAGGACATGCAGACTCCACACAGAAGGCACCCCAACCGAGAATTGAACAGGAGAACCTCTTGCTGTGAGGTGACAACGCTACTGCTGCACCACTGCACCGTCCTGTATAGGCATAGAGCTGTCCTTCTGGAACTGCACTTTTTAGAAATGTATCTATTCTACAGTGCACTGAAAAGTCACAAATAAATTAGATGCATATGTGGAATGTATATTTATACTTATTTTGATTAATAATTGAATCTAGATAACAAAACATTGATATTGTTTTAATAATAGGTATATGATAGTAACCTTGGCTGTGTTGCTGTTTCATGATAGTTTAGTAAGTGATCTGTCACAAGAGCCTTACCTTATCAAATATATGTCCCTATCCAATATACTGCCTTCTCATCTCATGCTTTGTAATATACAACTTCTAGTACTAAACAAAGTAATTCAAATCAACAAAACCGTGAAATAATACTGATGATGATTATACTATAGCCTAAAGAGACATGTGTATTGACTGTAGCATGCTGTACAATCGAAATTCCAGATGTGAAACAGAATATCTAATGTTGGCAGGTTACTTATATGACTTACTCTAGTCAAGAAAAGAACAGTAGCTACTCTTTTTTCTCTGTTCTCAACAGAGTACTCTGTCTCAATCTACACAGTAAAAATCAGTATTAACTGAAAAAGTGTTATATAATAATAAAATTCCACAGTTAACAGACATTAGCTAATATTACTACCATATGTGACATCAAGATATGCTATAAGAGAATTATTTAATGCTTATATAGTAAATTAGGAATAATGCATGGCTAAGTCAGCACAGTTAGACATGAACTGTTAAGCAGCCATTGTAATTAATACCTTTGCTGTCAGCTACCCATAAGAATGATGGTGCAAGGGAGGAGAACTCTGAGACAGTCAACAAAAAGAAAACACCTACTCAACTGACATTCAGTCTTTGTGCTGCTAACTGATCCATGTATGCTCTTTAAATGTCTGGAAAACAACTCAAGATTCTTGGGGGCACAGCACAGTAATTTGACATTTGCGTATGAAACAAAGAAATAGTACCACACAAGTCTAAATGGAGAAGTTGAATTACATATGTGCCCTTCACAGTAATTTTGGACTGATAGACTGAAGTACATTTTAAACTGAAGAAATTCTTGACTGGTGAGAAAATGTAACAAAAGTGGACCAAAGAAATTTTTAATACTCTCAAAATTATACCATTTATGACTTAAGACTGCTCTCTGTATACTTTTTCATAAAATCTTCTTAATTGGGTAAACTGGTTTGGTACAAAGAAATGCAAGTCTGAAAAGCACCAGGCAAGTGATTTGATTAAAAACAAGCATCACATGATAAGGTGGGACTCTATCTTTTTGTGACCACTGCAGAACAATATTGGCACTTCTGTAACTTTTTCAATATTTTAGAGACTATATATGCATATGACAAAAGTACAAGAATTTTCTTATGCAGTAGTTACATGTCCTTTCTTCTTACACCTTGTTCTTCTTTAAAGTTGAAGCCATTTCTCATTAATTGAGTTCTTATATTGCATATGGCATTGATCTAATTGAACCAGTATACCAAGATGTTGTATGTTAAAAACACAAAAAGAAAAATCTAGCAAAGCTAGAATTTCCACTGTGAGATACCTTAAACCTCTTGAATCAGAGGCAGCATGGGATATATGTAAATTACCCTTTAAGGATATCGGGTGTTTCAGCTAAATGGCAATTCTGAATGTCCATGACTTTTTTCTTTTACTTTTAAGTCTTTTTATGGACAATTTCAGGCCAATAAAGCCAAATCCCTCTAGCTGTGGACATGCATGTTTCTGCCTTCTTATAACATCATCATGTTTCCAAAAGTCAAACATTCATCTTATGCTGTGCTGATGATGTCATAAGAAGACAGAAACATGCATGTCCACAGCTAGAGGGGTTTGGCTTTCTTGGCCTGAAATTGTCCATAAAAAGACTTAAAAGTAAAAGAAAAAAGTCATGGACATTCAGAATTGCCATTTAGCTGAAACACCTGATATTCTTAAAGGGTAATTTCCATATATCCCATGTTGCCTCTGATTCAAGAGGTTTAAGGTATCACACAGTGGAAATTCTAGCTTTGCTAGGTTTTTCTTTTTGTGTTTTTAACCAATTGGTTTTCCTGTGTGACCTTTTTAAACGTTGTTTAAGATGCAATATGTTCGTAATAAATACAATAGTGTTATGGTGAGACCTGTGCCAAAGTACTGCTTCAAGCAACATACACATTGCCTGAGTGACTAATATTCACAACAAAGGAATGGACTCATAGGGTTACATATAAAGCTTAAGTCCAAGAAGACTTTAGGAAGCTAGAATGAGCCTACCCCATGTTGATATTTTTGTTTACCATGTAGAAGTCAAGATTATTTTGGGAGTGAGTTAATGATTGATCTGATTGTAAGGAAGACATTTTTCCATAACCTATTTATTTATGCATTATTTTCATTTATATTTGTTAACTGTGTAAGTGATCTAGTCTGAAGATCATTTTCATTTATGATGCAGTTTTGGCAAATAGAAGCACATGGATAAGATGTGTGATAATTGTAACCCATATGAATCACATCTTTACAAACAATGGACAACTAATATAAACAGATTAAAGAGACAAAGTTAGTATTCAAGAAACATAACAGAGAAAATATATATCTAGTATGTGTAATTACATCAATGTGGCATGTCACTTAAAAATCATGGTAAACAAAATAATATGTAGAAATTTCCTGAACAATGTTTACATTATTAATATTTGTTTTAATAATACTTTCACCCCTGTTGTGTGCTAGCTCTGTCATATTTATGGATTATGTATAGACTATCAGTCAGAAATTGATTAGGCATTGTTCTAATGAACAGGCAGAAATAACCTCTACATAGTCTATGAGAAACAGAATGTAATGTCAATTCAGGTAACTGTTTTGAATAGTTCTTTTTATTATCCCTATTATTTTTCTAAAAAGGAATCTTTTTATTTATTTTTTTCAAATTCTTTCAGTAGGCTTTTAGAAGACTAAAAAATACAACACTGTTTTCAGTAAAATATTGGATCAATGAAGTATACAGTGGGGCAATAATTTCAGCAGAGTACCCAGAAAACCCCTTCAGAATGAATGGGGTACAGAATATGTTTTCTATATTTGATAGACACTTACTGGCCAAAGTTTAAATTGAAAAAAAAAAAACACCAAATGCAGGAGCTGGGATGCTAGCAAGTTTATTCTTCTGGTACATCGGCTAAAAAAAGCCTTCAAAGGAATAACCACTAATAGTTTTGCTGCATCTTTTATAGTGAATTAATAGATGACAATCAATCAATTAAATGCTTAAATATATCAGCGAGTTTAAAGTTTAAAATCGGGTTTTGCTAATGCACAGAAAAACAAAGAATCCAAAACAGCATTATGAACAATATTAAAATGTTCAGATATTGGACTTTCCATCTTATGATTTCTAACATCCCCCATATGTTCAAGAATACGTATCTTTAACTGATGTTTGGTTTGGCCTATATAATATTTAGGTGGAACACAACCCGATTTTTATAATGCTGGTAATTTTTCACAGAAGTTATTGAATTTGGAAAGTAGGTTCATATTAACTTTTGGCACTCTGAAACCCAGGGGTTTAAATTTGGAAATGAATCTTACTATCTGAAGGTGTTAAAATGCATTTTTATAAATGTATTTGGGAAAAATACATATTTAAATTATGTTCAATATGTATTATATTAATGTCTGATTCTTACTGATTAGTATGTTTTCATAAGTGTTTTATTAGTGTGGGGTCTCTTTAAACTCTCTGATGTATTTAAGCATTTAATTGATTGATTGTCATCTATTAATTCACTATATAAGATGCAGCAAAACTATGAGTGGTTATTCCTTTGAAGGCTTTTTTTAGCCGAGGTACCAAAAGAATAAACTTGCTAGCATCCCAGCTCCTGCATTTGGTGTTTTTTTTTCATTTTTGCTGCTGTTTGGTTTTTTAAACAAAGTTTAAATTGATCAGAATTAGTCTCCCAAGTTCCTTATTACTGGTATCTTTTTATGGCTTGTTCTTTATTTTGTAATCATAATTTATACCCGTTTTCAAAAGTCTCATAATACCGCATTTATTGACATCCAAGGACAGGTTATTGCTCTGATGCCAGCTATGTGTTTGCAAACCATCCTGGAGACCATAAGCTTCTTTTACGTGAAGAAATTATTTACTTTGCAATCATCTGCATATTTGGTTATGAGATGCCTATTTTGCACATCTATATTTAAAAATGACTAGTCTATAGGAGTGGTCATGGAGCATATCCTTATGGGACATTATTGGTTATACACATTGGAATGGACAGGTAATCCCCACCGTGCTCTCTTGTGTCTTATTGCTTAGCCAGTATTGTACCAAACCTGGCTTGGCATTTATGTAGTTAGTTTCATTAGACTCACCCTGTGATGAATAGTGTTGAATTCCTTAGCAAATTTCAAATATGTAGCATGTAGTATCTGTCTCTAATCTGCTTTCTCTGTTACTTCTACAAAGAATGCCACAAAATTAAAAACTAAGACCCCCCACTTAGCAAACCTGTACTGCTTCACATATAACAGAAGTTAGTCAGTCATGTTGCTTGGATGATCTCCATGCTTTTACACAAAATCCTGGGTAGGTTGCTGGCATTAAAATTGTCTGGGCCTGATGTGATGCCCTGTGATAGGTATAAATTTATATGGGCTTGGTATGGCCCCATGTGCTTGCTAACTACAACCTAGGGCCAAATATCAGAAATATATTACTACATGATGATATTGTTAGATCTATAATTTAATATTTTTTATTGTACAAGGTTATTGAAATTTATTATGTTTTGAACACTTAATTATGAAATTGTTTGACAGAAATACTTAGATATAAATTTATTTTTTTTAATAAATAAGCAGAGCACTGATATTTTTTCATTGCTTTGCTTGTTTTTGTGTGCTAGTGTTCCTAATTTTTGAGTGTTGGATGCTAGTTTTCCAATTGTCTGTCATGTAACTATTATATTAACATATTTTTTTCTTCTAAATTTCTAATGAAATTAAAAATGCATTATTATTTTATTTAAACTTCAGTACAAAGCTGACATCATACTTCAAGCTGAATGATTTTACACGAAAATTAATTTTATACTTTATTTAATTTAGTTTAGTTTTGATGCCCAGGATTATTTTACAACTAAAAAGGGTGGAACAGTGGTGCAGTGGATAGTGTTGTCACCTCACAGTAAGCAGTTCCCTGGTTTAATCCTCAGCTGGGGTGCCTTTTGTGTGGAGTCTTTATGTCCTCTCTGTATTTTCATGGGTTTCCCCTGAGTGCTCTGGTCTCTTTCCACATTCCAAAGACATGCAGTACTTGGACTGGACACTCTAAATTGGCCAGAGGTGTGAATGTGGTGTGGAAGGACTACTGTGGCAGGGCTAGCCACCTGGTGTTGTAAACCTTGACTCTAGATGATTGTCACTGTTGAACTCACACCTCAACCCCATGTGCACAAATGGGAAAAGGGGGTTGTAGATGGGTGGATTATTTTAAAGCTAAGTAGTTTTATCTTTTTTCTTTTTTATATCTTAGTGATTTCCTTGTATATTTGAATTTTACCAATATATTATTATGGATGCACTGGTTAATAATATCAAAGAGTCATTGACAGCACCAAGAGCAGATTTATATTGGGTCAATGAGGATATTATCTTAGTCTGTTTTCTAGAGTATGTCATTTATTGCTTCATAATTTCCACTAGAAAACCTAAGAATGATGATTTGTTTTGAACCGAATTTAATCTTATTATTAGGTTAAAGATGATTCTATAATTATCAGTTTTCATAATTCAGGGTGTAAAATAGTGGGTAGCAAAAGTGCCTTAAGCTTGTTAGTATGATTGTCTAATATGCTACTACCCATGCAATGACTTTCCATCGTTGCTCTGGTTGTTTTCAATGACATAATGAATAAATAAATAGGCATATTTAGATACTCTTGTAAACATCCTTCCCACTGATTAAAGTACACAAAATTTTTTGTAAGAATTGCAATGTTGCTAATTTTTCTAAAGTTTATTCAGTGAATCCTTATGCTCTGAGGTATACATTGACTAACATGTCTACTTTGTATTTGATATCACAGGTATTTATCATTTTGTAAATATAGTCTAGTTCTGTACTATGGATGCCACGGTGGTATGGCGATAGCGTTGTTACCTCACAGCAAGAGGTTCTCCCGTTCGATTCTCGGCTGGGCTTGGGAGTGCCTTCTGTGTGGAGTCTGCATTTCCTCCCCATGGTTGGGTAGCACTCAATAGACATGCATGCGTAAATGGGCGTGCCTTTGTTGAAGGTTGGGTGTCAAGCTGGCCCCTCGGCATTTCATAAAAATCTACTGCCAATCATTAGCGGAACGGAGACCCCTTACCGGAAAAAGCCGAAAGACAAACAACAAGTCTAGTTCTGTACTGATTTCTTGTCTTCTTACTTTTAAGTGTTCTTTTGCAAATTTCAAGGTATCACCACCTATTGTATAAGATCTACAACAATGAAATAAGAGTGCCTTAGGTTTTGTGTATACATTTTGCATCCTTGAGTCAAGTTTCATTTATGGTAGAGATAGAAATATCCTCCAGACAGGCAAATATTCTAAATTATCTATTGCAATATTGTGACATCTAGCATTAAATTGAGCTATCATTATTATTTTTTGTCTTGTATATTTCTCAGGTTTTGATTTTTGTTAATTTAAGTCTACAAATAGACTCTTGGGAATGACAGATTTCCTGTACAGTACTATTTTTGTTGTAGTTATGACTTTTGGTACTACAGAATAGGCTTTTACACCCCAGTTCTTCCAAATACTTTTTAGTGGATGCTGGGTGTATGCTTATAGCCACAAGGTGTGGACACTGTGATAATCTGACCTTAGTTTGCTGAATTAGTTAGACCCCTCATGGTTATTTAATGTGCTCTGTATAGGTAGTACAATTTCTGCTTTTGTGATGCAGTATTTATACTTTTCAAAATGACCATCATCAATCAAATCTTTCCAGGTCATTTTGTGATGTGCCATCTTAGCTTATCTTATGTAAGACCTTTTCATTCTTTCATTCATTCACTCTATAATGTCAGTTTTATCTTACTTAGGTTTACTGAGGAGCCAGAGTCTATCTACGCAAGTAGGAGGCAGAAGAAGAAGACTATTCCTAGGTGAGTTTGTCCATTTGTTTGGTAGCAGAGTCTTACAGAAAGAAAGGTTTAGGAACCATCCATCCATCTGCCATCTACCTCACTGACACTATCAAAATGCTCCTTCAATTCCTCTGTCAACTGAACTCACCAACACAGTGAAAATCAAGAAATCAATTAATTTAAAGTGTTTTCCTCCCTGGGGAAACACCTGCATCATCTGCACCCTGCGCTTTTGTAAACAACAGCTCTAATATTGCAGAGCCATAGAAGATGGGAAATAGCATGCGATCTAATTATAAATCTATTGTCCTCTATCCACGACGACACCATCTCATGATATATAATAATAGGCTAGCAGTGCTCGTGATAAGGAGCTGCTTGTCATTGTATAATATATGACTCATTGTCAATGAAAATGACACAGTTGTCAAGATACAAATATTCGTATTTGTACTCCAACATATGTTTCATAACCTTACTATGACTGTCGCTTTTGAAAAGATACATTTCATACAAACCTGTTTGATTTAAATACACTTCCAGGTAAAATTGGATTACACTTAATGCAAACCTATGAATACGAGTACAAGTCTATTATAAAACCATCAGTCATGCTAAAACCCAATGCTTAATTAATTCTCTTGTTTTTTTTTTTTAAAGGAAATTCATTATTTAGTCTTGGAAGACTGTTTGTTGTTAGTATAGTCTGCCATTTATCTTCATAATAATTCATCCTTTCTAGAAAACATTAAAATAGTCATGTGATATAGCTGTAGTAACAAGTGTAAGATGATTTCTTTTATCTGAAATACATTGCTTTTGTGTTTTTTTATATCTTAGAAATGCTCTTTCATTATTACTCTCAACCACTTATCTGTGACACTGCCATAAAATGTGCTAATCAAACATTTTGCCAGGTACACTATTCCTGCTGTTGCAGAGATACAAAAGCAACTAAATGTAAACATCCTTCCCACTGTAGGATGCATAAACAAAACTGGCTTTGTTAATTGCATACTAACATATATTGCATGAGCTACATTAGAAGTAGCTGATTGTTTACTTTCTGTGCTGTTACATAGTAACCAGCGCCTGATTATTCTAGCCTTCCAATACATAATAAGGAGATTTAATAAAGCCTTCATGGTCATTTTTCACTGCGATGTGCACACGGCTCCAAACAGTTTTAGATTCAGTAAGTGCCGTGTAGAGCCATGCACTCCAGCACAAACAAGGTAAACACTGTGGGATGCTAATTACAGCATAAGCAGGTGAATTGCATGTTAATCAGCCAATCCAATATGCCTGAGCTGTTCAACAAGTTATAAAGCATCTGTGTAGACTCCCTGTTGGTTTTTCCTGTGAATTCCAAAACTTCTGAAATACAGCCATGGAAAGGAGTCTACATGGACAGAATGTTAGGGGCTGATTTATTTAATTTGTATGTGTTACAGACTGAAGAGAATGCTGCTGCTAATAGGCCTAGGTCGAGAAGGAGAAGAGTTTTCAGGACCCTTTTAACTTTTCACAACTTACAAGATGTGGAAATTAGCGCTACAGGGTGGACAAAGACACACTACAGGAACTCTGTGACCTCTGACGTCCTCAACTCCGAGCCAGAGCCAACTGAGGAGAACTCATCCCAGTGGAGACAAAGGTATGTGTACCCCTTAGAATCTTAGCTACAGGTACCTTATAAAAACCAACAGTTGACATGCTGGGGGTGCCACAGTCATCAGCATCCAGGAACCTATACCAGTTCCTGAATGGTATTCTCCAACATGCCAGTGAGCACATATGTTTTCCCTGTAGTTCTCAGGAGAGGACCAGAAATATGCAATTCTCCCATGTAGCACACTCCTCTGAAGTATTGGGTGCCATAGACTGCACACATATAGAAATGAAGGCATCACCCGGGGAACAGGGAAAGCTCTACATAAACAGAAAGGGCTACTATTCTATAAACTGCTAAGCTGTGTGTAATGCCAAAGGAATAATCTTGAACATATGTGCTAGCAACCCTGGCAGTTACCATGACTCACATATCTGGCACATCTCCCAACTGTACCAGATGTTTGCTAGACGGTACATCCCAAGGGGCATTTACTGGGGGAAGCAGGCTATGCACTGGAACCATGGTTGTTGACACCCATCAGAAATGCACACAAACACTCATGGAAGAATTCCATAATAAGGCACATGCTCAAACCAGATATATCATAGAGCATATGCTTGGGCTGCTGAAGTTATGGTTCCAGTGCCTAAATTAATGTGGGGGATCCCTGCAGTACAATCCCTGGACATGTACAGAATTATTTAGAGTATATGCCATGCTACACAACATAATCCTGAGGAAACAGCTTCAGCAGGATCAGCAAGGTGAAGGGGCACACATCCCACCATGGTCACCACAGCCACAGGCAGATGAAGAGTCAGAGGGGGACCCATCAGCTGTTGTGGGTGTAGGGAGATGTAGGTGTGCTCAGTATGCCTTTGCATTGGCTATTGTAGCTGTTGGTGACTTCTAGTAGTAGTTTGCTTGATGATCTAAGAGGCCTTTTGACTGAGTGATGTTGTAGTAGGTTTTTGAGGGCAGAACACTTATTGGGGAGGTAATAGATAGAATGACAGAGGCAGATCTGATTGTAGGTTAGGAGGTTGGGCAATTAAATCCAGTGGAGCTGTCTCACTCAGTACAGTGATTTCTATATCAGCAATTTGCAACAAAGTGGGAAATTCTGTTATAGCAGGCTTTCATTTTGCTTAGTTCAGTTTTGTTGAGATTAGTCAGAATGGGAGATGCATAGAGTAAGGTGGATAGAAGTTGGGATCAAGCAATGGCTGATCTTCTGCTGTTGGCAAGAAATGGTTTGATACGGTAGAGTGAGCCCAGTTTGGCATGAACTTTTTTAATAGTCAAGTTGAGATGACTATCAAATTTTAGGTGGGAGTCTATAGTTATTCTGAATAGCTTAGCCTGTGCCACTGGAGTGATTGGAGTAGCATTTGTGGAGTAGATAGTGGATTGACTGTTATCAGTGTTTTTGTTAGAACTGGTTATAATCATAAGCTGAGTTTTCTTTGGATTGAGGATAAGTTGGGCTTTGGTAAGGTAGTTTTCAACGTCAGAGAATGCTAGCTGAGCTGTTTGCAGGAGGGTGGGAATATTTTGTGCAGCACAGATTAAGGTAGTATTGTCTGCATACTGAATGATAGATGCATGCTGTGTGGAGGTGTGGAGGTCATTTGTGAAGATTGTGAATAGCAGTGGTCCTAAGACAGAACCCTGTGGGACTCCTATAGTTATGGGCAGCTGAGGAGGGAGAGAATTTTCCCATTTCACAGCTTGGTACCTGTCTGTTAAGTAGCTTTGAAACCAGGTAAGAGTGGAATTTGATAAGTGATATTGGTTTAGTTTGTTTAGCTGAATTTGGTGCGAGACTGTGCCAAATGCTTTGGACATATCCAAAAAAAGAATTGACACTTGCAGGCCTTCATTTTTGAGATAGTTTACTGTTTCTGTGAAGCAGAGGAGGGCTGAAGTGGTACTATGGGCAGGTCTGAAACCATATTGAGTAGGTGACAGGATGTTGCTGTCTAGGAGATATTTTAACACCTGGGTATGGATGCATTTTTCTAGGATTTTGGCCAGGGGGAGAGCATAGCAGTGGGTCTGTAGTTATTAAGTTCAGTGGCGGTCCCACCTTTATGTATGGGTGTAACATAGGATATTTTCCAGAGTTTGGGCACATAGTTTTCAACAACCGATCTGTTTATGAGAGTGGAGATTGGGATAGCAATAGCATCCGCTGTGAGTTTCAAGAAATAGTTGGGGAGTAGGTCGGCTGCTGTTGATGAGGTTTTTAGTTTGGAAAGCATGCTTTTGATTGAAGTTGTGGAAACTGTTTTGAGGGTAAAGCTTGTATTAGTGTTATTTGTATTGGGGGGGGTTAGTGAGGTTGGAACTGTCCTGTGATACTAAGGATAGAATTGAATTCACAAAGTGGGAGCTGAATTGCATTTCGATGGGAGTTTTAGTGTCAGGGGTGGTTGGTTTGGGGGTGGTCTTTTTGGTGAGTTTTAGTAGCTGGTTTACATTTTTGCAAAATTTTGGGGGGGGTTGTGTTGGTATTTAGTTTGTGATATCATGTAGTAGGATTTTTTTTGTCCAGTCTAATGCATTTTTTGCATGGTTGCGCAGTTCTTGGTACTTAGTTAGGCTTTGTGTTTCTTTGTTTTTTTGATAGTAAAGCCAGGCAGTGTCTCTGGACTTGAGGATTTGTTTGGTTTCTTTACTGAGCCAGGGGTTTGGAGAGGTTCTAACCTTGATTTTGTGCAATGGCGTGACAGTGTCTAGGTGTTGTAGAAATGTTTTGTTAAAATATGCTACAGCCTGGTCAAGTGCGAGGGTTTTTACGGGGGGGGGGGGATTCCCGTCACAGTTACAGAGTAAAGTATTGAGGACCTCAGGAGAGAAAATTTTTGTATTTCTAGTGGATTTATAGTTAGTGGTTTTGTATATGCTTGTTCTACTCCATATAATATATATTATGTTGTGGTCACTTAAGGTGTCTGGGAAACTGCCTGTGTGGGGATACAATGTGGGATTGTTAGTTAGGATCCAGTCAAGGATGGATTCCCTTTTAGATTCTTTATCACATCTAGCTGGAATTTGGACTAGCTGCTTGATGCTATCAACTGTCTAATATATGTCAAAAGTACAATTAAATTAACAGTTCAACACCACAAATGCAGATTTACTAAACACTAAGTTAGCTTTGCACCCTGAGCATCAGACACAAAGTTTATGTATCCCTGAATTGAAAAGATAGAAAACCGGTATATGGTGCAGTTATCATCACTTGCACAGGGTGTTGTGTGGGGCAGGAAGCCTAGGCTGACACAAAAGGTTGGTGAGTGCATGTACCCAAGAAAGAGATGCAGGCAAACAGTTGGATACATCAACAAGTGGCCAGTGGCACAAAATGAGTAACTGTTGTATGTGTGTCTGTAGGGGTCCTGCAGGTGAAACTGGTGTGTGAGTGTCTGCATGTGTGAGCCATGCATGGTAGAGGTGGCAGTTCATACTTGTCATCCCCGACCATGAGAACTGGTTGTGCCAGGAGTTGCACTGGCATGTCCATGCCCACAGTCAGATGCAGTGCTGCTACCTGAACATGACTGATGTCTGCTGGATGAACTCCATTCATGGGGATGTCCAGGATCATGACCCCATGACTTGCCTTGTCTGGGTGTGGACAGCACACTCACCGATTGAGCATTGGAAGTACTGCCACTCTCAGACTGTGATTGGGCACAGCCACTTGGCTGACAGCAGATGATGTGGTGGACCTACGCCTACGTGGATGCCATTCCCCTCCCAGCAGACATTCTGTTGCAAACTCTGCTCATTCCAATGTGTCATTCATTAGATCCATTGAATCGTCAACACAGTGGAGGCAGTGATGCATATCAGATTGTGCCACATCTAGACCCCTGAGCATTTGTTTGGAGCACCTATTGGACCTTATCTGTGCCTCCATGACGGTTCTAAACATACGTTGAGTGGCACGGGAAGAGATACCTGCACCAGGTGGAGGAGAGACAGCAGGCCCCCTCCAAGCACCCCTATCAACCCTCCTGAGTGGCACTTTACCCACACTTTGGCTATGGCCAGACTCAACAGACACTGAAGCTACAGTAGCCACACTTCCCTGATCAATGACCTTGGCCTCCACCTGTCTAATATGTGTGGCCCATACCTCTCAACTGTACCGAATTCCTCTGTATTTCCCAGTCTTGGGCTCAAAATAATAGGGTGCCACAAATTCCTGATTGGCACCTTTAAATCCTGATTTCAGATGTAAACTCAGTCTGCACTTACCATGGATACAGACATTAGCTTATGAGATCTGCAAACATACATCATAGAAACAAGTATAACTTTACCGTATCCCCATAAAGTCCTGCCAGATTCATACTGGCTCTGTTCTTACTAAGGGTAGGGTGAACTGTGAAAATGTGTACTTGCCTGATAAATGCACTCTTAGTCTCTTTGGTTTTAGCTACCTTGATTGACTTGATTACCGGACAAGTGCAGTTTTGCCCATCCTCATCTCTCGCTGACCATTGCCTAGGTACCACTTGTCCTTGGTAATTACTTCCCCCATAAAATGCAGCATTATCTTGAAATTTGGTCTAAATGATCAGAGGAAATAGTGGCAGAGGAGTCTGATGCAATTATTTATTTGCTATTTTAAATTTGTGACTGAGTCTAATAAAGCTGAGTGTTTGCAAAACACAGCACTTTTCTTTTTTCAGTGATAACCTGCTACTTCATAAATCTGCAGAAAAATAGCCACAGGCAAAATCCTTAAGCCAGAATAAGTGCGATTATTTGTGCTTTTCTTCCTAGTTATTATGTTGTTGAAAAGTAACTGGTAGTGACCTAGAATAGCATTCATTTTGGTGGGTTGAGTTAGTTTCTTAATGCTGTGCTTCTATAGTTAAGTGTTTGGAAACGTAGCACAAGTGCCCATTGATTCTGCCAGTTGTAGTTCGTGTTTCCTTCTGAGCGTTTTGTAAATGACAGTAGTTGAATGTCATTTTGGAGAGCTGGCCATGCTGGTAGTGAGAATCTAGTTTGTAATATCACAGAAACACAGTGGCTCTGTCTGTGGAGAGCATACCTCTCAACTGTCCAGATTTTTCCCTCATATTTTTTGTCTATTCCTCATAACATTTGTGGTTTTCTGGAAAATCACTGGCATGGTCTAAGGTTGGATTGAATTCACCAAATAATGACATACATTTGAATGTCAGACACTCCCACCCACCATCTTTCAGTGGCAGTGCTCCATACCATAAATCATTAACTTAAACAATATTCACTTAGTGCAGTCTAAGTAAGCATTCAGAAAGCTGAAAACCCTTTTACGCTGTAGCTTCTGCATTGGAAAGTTGCTCTACAGAGTAGCTTTTCTATATGTTGATGTCATGAATCAGGATTCCTGGTAATATTTTGTTATGTGGGATATTTGCTGATTGGTGTTGCTGCTTTCTGCATGTTTGAACATGGTACTGAAGGTAAAACTAAAGCAGAAACCTATTGCCAGAAACTGTAATTTTGTTTTGAAAAAAATTATACCTGTCTAACTGAAGAAGCTGTTGAGAAATTTATTGAGGTAAGATCCTGATCAAATGTTTTGAGGTTACTGAAATAAACCAGCTAATTTTTTGCAGAATGGAGAATAATCAGTGAGATAACACCAACGCTGAGAAATAATTGTGCTGTGAGGTAACAGTAAACCACTTGTAGGAGTATAGTAAAACTGGAATCTTTTATTGTTCAAAAATCACTCCTATGAGTGGTTTTTAGGTCTAATGTTACCTCACAGTGCGATTCTATCTTAAGTGCTTTTTGAACAATAAAAGATTCCAGTTTTACTATACTTCTATCAGTAGTTTGCTGTTATATCATAGCGCGGTTCTTTCTTAGTGTTGGTAATTCTTACTAATACTTGTCCTAGACAAGGCATCCATATTGTGGCATAAAACATTGAGTTATTAAATGTAACACCTCACAAAACAGTTTCATACTAATGCTGCATATTGGGTTCTATGTGTCTTTTAATCTGAAACATTACAGATTCAAATTAATGCTGAATGACAATTTGGTGATCACAAATATTACAGAAGTTATTTATAGGCAGGATATTTAAAATACAGAAGTGTAACAAAACAAGACTAACTCATACAGGAAATAGCTTAAGATTCAGAACTGGAAGAGATTTTGCATATAGTAGTAACTTCTGAAATGATTTCTGCCTTCACTCTGTAGACATAAAACAAAAAAGTGAGTCAAATTTTGCATGTGCCTGTGTAATCGTAAAACCTTCCATAGCAGACTGTAACGTTGGTCCTAATCTGTATTTTCTGGAATGAAAATTTCTTTACCTTTCTGTACTTTGCTTGTTAGTTTTAATTAGCTTGCTTTTGCTGCCTTGCTTTGGGGGTCTTTTTTGCCTAGAAATATCAAATTCTTTGCTGATTTCAGTGCAGGTAGCAGTATAAAGGACGAGCTGGCTGACCGCATTTTGTCAGATTTTTGTAAGCTGTTTTTAGCTGGATATGTCTTCCTAATTGATGAAGACAGTGGCTATTGCGATAGAGAGACATGTGATCCAAGCTCACATAAACCTGCAGCACAATATGCAGTGGAGGTAATCTTGAGGTGATTCAGCCGTATTCGAGAAACAGTTTTCAAGACTTTCCCTTTATGGCAGAGGTTGATTTGGAAGTACACAAATTAAATATTTCAATGTCAAAGAAGAATGCGGATCATAAAGCACCAGCTTACAGTGCTGATATTTTTGTATCATTGGATTCCATTCCAGAAGTTTCCATTGAGTTATGTGGGGGGCTATATTTAGAGAGAAAGTCAGGGAAGAGAATTTGATAGCAGGGAGGAAGTAAGTGAAGAAGGGAGAGTAAGGAGGTATAAGGAAAGAAAAGGTATTGGTTCACATTTAGGGATATAGTTTTATCTTGGTTTTGAGCAAGAATAAAGACAGATCTTACCTAGGAAGTCTTTCACAATAGTTGTAAATGATGGGAGGGGTGGTATAGACCTGATGGATACAGGTAAGGAGTTCCAGGCCTTAGCAACCTTTTATGAGTACAGACAATGTCCAGCAGATGTCTTAGGTTTGTAGACGCAGAGGAATTTTTGGTCACTGGATCACAATGACTGACTGGGAACATAGTTGTATAGAATGTGCTTTAGTTTTATACAAGTTCAAAGTTTCATACAAGTTCAAATATTAATATAGATAAAACAGTATTGTTGTCTGGTTATATTTTGTTATTTAATATTAGTGTAGCAGTAGCAATTAATTTTATTTTTATATAAAAAATTGCATTTTAGTTTTAAAAAAGTTCAAATGTTAGTTTAAATAAAACACTATTGTTCTGGTTATATTTGTGTTTATTATTTTGTCTGTTCTTCGATTTGTGTTTGAATGTGAGGTATGATGTGGCCTTACTTGAATGGGTATACATAGGCCTATTGGCTGTGCCCAATGGAATTACATAGGATGGCTATATTTCAACCTCAGTGTCAGATTCAACCTCTGCGCCTCCCGACTCTGCCTCACTTTGGCCACCATCCTCATCAGAGTCTGCTGATACACTCACATCAGGTGGCAGAGGGCCCACACTCCCACTGTCATGATCACCTAAGATAAAAAGCAACAAACACATGAATACATTAATACCTACACTACTATACTGCAATATATGCTAACAAAGTAACAGTGCTGCCACTATTTCAGACAGTACAGCAATACACACAACAGGCCTTACATCAACAGCACACACTAAAGTATTTCTTTAAATTTCTCAGCAGTACTGAGATAAAAATGTTTGGTTTACCATCTACAGAAGAGATTCTCCAATGTAATCCAGATGGTCCTGGAAGAAGTTAAGCAGAAGATAAGAGCAACATCATCACAATTAACAAAATACACGTGACTCAGAAGTAATATATTGAATTCAATTGTTTTACTAAACAACAGTATTCAACTGTTGAGATACCATAGCCTACCTGGAAGTTCCTCCTGGGATGTGCTTGCTGTATCTGACACTGTTGCTCCTACATCCAGGACATGCTGTACTGTACTATCTGGTGAGCTGTCTGGATCCGTATTGGCCAGGAACTTTTCATTGGGTGTTAGTGGTCGTTCCCTAGCAGACCCTCCTGCAGTACTCATGTGGTCACAGACCAATGCAGCTGCTTTCCTCTTTGCAGATGTGATCATGTTAGTGGCCCTGTGGTGCACCTGCTTGTATGTCCTGCTGTTGCCACCCATGGCATTCAGATCAGCAACTATCTGTTGCCAGATTTGCATCCTACATGCCATATCCCCCCATCCCCTTTCCAACAGTAATGCAACATGTTGCCTAAAGGCATGGACTATGACCTGATTCTCAGCATCAGTCAAGGGGGGTCTCCAAGGATTGGTATGCCTGGGAGGCATACTTGTAGGTGTCCTAAAGGACACCAGAAGGATAACGCACATAAGTGTCACATAAGGTGGAGATATGCTCTAGAGAGAAGAGGAATGAAGGTCAGCGGGTCTAAGACAGAATATGTGTGTGTGAATGAGAGGGAGGATTGAGGAATGGTGAGGATGCAGGGAGTAGAGGTGGTGAAGGTGGATGAGTTTAAATACTTGGGATCAGCAGTTCAGAGTAATGGTGAGTGTGGAAGAGAGGTGAAGAAGAGAGTACAGGCAGGATGGAGTGGGTGAAGAAGAGTGTCAGGAGTGATTTGTGACAGACGAGTACCAGTAAGAGTGAAAGGGAAGGCCTACAAGAAGGTAGTGAGACCAGCTATGTTATATGGGTTGAAGACAGTGGCATTGACAAAAAGGCAGGAGTCAGAGCTTGACGTGGCAGA
This sequence comes from Protopterus annectens, assembly GCF_019279795.1. Taxonomy (NCBI): domain Eukaryota; kingdom Metazoa; phylum Chordata; order Ceratodontiformes; family Protopteridae; genus Protopterus; species Protopterus annectens. The sequence continues at coordinate 196,764,971 of NC_056731.1, forward strand.
GTTGAAGATGTTAAGATTTGTACTGGGTGTGATGAGGATGGACAGGATTAGGAATAAGTATATTAGAGGGTCAACCCAGGTTGGAAGGTTTGGAGACAAAGCCAGAGAGGCAAGATTACGTTGGTTTGGACATGTGCTGAGGAGGGATGCAGAGCATATTGGGAAAAAGATGCAAAGGATGAAGCTGCCAGGTAACAGGAAAAGAGGAAGGCCTAAGATAAGGTTTATGGATGTGGTGAGAGAGGACATGCATGTGGTTGGTGTGAAAGAGCAAGATGCAGAGGACTGGAAGAAATGGAAACAGTTGATCCTCTGTGGTGACCCCTAATGGGAGCAGCCGAAAGAAGAAGTCACATAAGTACTGAATAACTGATTCTAGATAAAGCAGAAAAAGTAGCCACTCAGTATTACCCCCTGTAGAAACATACAACACTCTACAGATGTGAAATATGAACAACAGGCAGGATGCAAAACAAGGAGAGTTACAAGAACCTAGTTTGAGCCATAACAGTAGCTCACCTTTGCTCCCCCCCCCACAAACGAACAGACTATCCTTGTTTGTGCCATAACAGTAACTCACCTTTGCCCCCCAAAAGAACAGGAAAATGACACATTTTGCTAATAAACCATCTTTGAAATGCTAAAAGTGCTATCAAAAGAGCTGTCCCTGAAATATTCGTACATATTTGTCACTCAGCATTACATTTTCATGTATTGGCAATCATGTATACCTCTGAAATGGCTTGGCAAACATGTCCATGCCATCAGTACACTTCTAACTAATACATACAGATAAAAGTGTCAAAGCCTTTGCTTCAGATTTTTCTTAAATACATTTCAGCTTATGCAGTATGTAGCTGACCAAATGAAAGCATACCTTCTGAAGTCCAGAACTCCTTTGCACAGATATATCTGAAGGAATAGCATTTTTTGCAGTCTTTTCAACATAAGCAAGTCTCCTCATCATCAGTTTGTCTAGCTACATGATTGACTTTTTATATGGTATAGATACAGGTCTGGTAGCATGGTGAAGATGCAGATGAGGTATGAACTCATTAGAATTGGTGAATCCCAAAAAATTGGATCTGTGTAGGAAATGTAAATATAGTGCGGGCACTCCCTCAGTGTGTTTTTAATGGATTGCAACTATACATGATTAGTGGTTGTGAGAAGGAAAACACAACACCACTGCAGGCTGCCTTACTTCCACTGGGTGTGTCAGGTTAGCTCTACAAAGTGTTAGTTGTAAGGTTGGAAATGTAAGTAAGCAGCACACAAGTCACAGGTCATGTTCCTTAGCATCCAACCTGCCCTTCATTTGTTGGCAACTGCATATGATATTATTTTCACTTAATATCCTCACACATTTTAAGGTCAATGATATAGAATGGCTTACACAATGCATGTCTCAGAATACTGATAAATGAAGAATGGCCAACAAACCCAGAAATGTAAGACATAGCTGCATATTTGCAAGCAATAATCATGACATGTTGCGTGATCATTAGGTGCACTACATCCAAAACTAATAAATGTACAAATAACACTTGTATGGTTTGATATCACTGTAGATGATGTTGCAGATGGTTGTGTGCAGATTGAGTTCACTTCTTTGCTGCAAAGCTGTTTGTGTGGCAAAGATGGATAAGGCATGCATCCTGTGTTCTGAAGGTGCATTGAAGTGAGAGTTCATATCCAGACCTATGTAGAAATATCTTATGTGTACTAACATTTTCTACTGTGTCTGTCATAGATTGCTTTTCCTCATTTCAATTACCTCTCCCTTTTTTCTTTGTTTCTTTTCTTTTTTATGAGGGGGCACTGTTTACAAGATGCGCTGCTTAGTGCAAACACAGGAATCATAGAAAAACAAATGTCAGGTTTGGCTGTGCTTATCTCATTCGTGTGAAGTGCAGTACTGAGCAAACTGGACCAATGGCCAGTCAGGACCTAGACAGCCAAAAATAGAAACTGGATGCATTCAGTTAATACAATTGGACATCATGCAAACCTGCTAAACTATGTTGTGTGGTGGTTAACAGCAATACCTTAAGAATGATTAGTAAAATAGGGAATGTCATGTATCTAGTCCTGTGGCAGCAGGTGTAAGTATAGTGCTGCCATAAAGGTGGTTCTGGGTTCTAGTACAGGGTGTGCAACCTTTGTTTTACTATTGTGACACTGCAGTTTATAGCAATGAACTGCAGCATAGACAAGTGTATCTCAGCCTTCTTGTGGCAACATGTTTAAGTGTAGGACTGCCATATACATGGTCCACAGTTCAAATAGAGGATGTTCCATACCCTTTCACTGTTGTTCTACTTCCCATTATAGTCACTGTCAAGTATGACACTTGACATAGTGGAGCGGATATTAATTATATGTATGAGGGCTAAGACACTAGTATTGTGTCAGTTTTTTATGTATATATCTATGCATTATCACATTTATCACATGTATGACTGTGGGCATACTGTGTACTATATTCCTGTAAGTATATTTCTGCTATCTGGATTGGCATGCCTTCACATTTGCCTAAGACACATACACAACTGCCTGTACATCCAATAACATTGAAATTGCAACTGCAAATTATATAATGCTTCACTGCTTGCCACTGTTGTGCTCTGCTTACCATCACGCACCCCTCTCTCTTTAGGTGACAGTCCAAATTCAGTTAATATTTTTCACATATGTTCACTTTCCACTGTTAAAGAATGGATAACTATGGTTTTGTCCTATCTCCCTCCTGCACATTCCTGCCTTCTTTTCCTTTGTTCTTCCCCCTGCCTGCTCCCTATTTCACCACTGTCCTATCGGGTTCCTATTATTTTAGCGAATGCCTTAAATTGCGAACGCTGTTTCATTAAACGTCATTACACGAAATGGCAAAATTCTAAAAGCACGGAACAGAGATTTTTTCTTAGGGAAAAAAAAATCACTGGGCTGTTTTTGGGACTTTGCCATTTCCTCCACTATGGTGCGATCTCGGAGTTGGTATATTTAAGTAGGGGGGACACAGCCCCCACATCGGGAGGTGTGAGGCACGAAGCCCCCCACTTTATTTTGTGTTTGGATTTTTTTTTTTACAGATCAGCAATTTTTTTTCCCCTGGGAAAAAAAATCACTGATCCGTGTGCTCGACATTTTGGGTTTTTGGGGATTGTGGGTCGATTATATAGCATTTGCAATTCAGTGTGTTCTCGAATATAATATAGACCCTGTCCTATTCACCCATTTCATCTCTTTAATGCATTTTTTTGCGAATGTGTGCATTGTGCACCAACATGCAGCAACGGGGAATGGTGGCAATGTTTTTAAAAGTATTAGATATGGTGGCAATGTGTTTAAATGTATTAGATACACCTGTATTTGAACACAGTACCACCTGGCCTCAACAAGGAATATATCAATGCACTCATATGTACTGCCTCAGAATCAGTTAAGCAGCAAGTGTATTTCATAGACTCAGTACTAACTGTAAGACTTTATCAATGAGGCTCACATTTGTGCACTGCTTACCTATGTGCAAACGTGTATCGCACATGCATATACACTTTACTAACCATCACGCAAACCCGCTGCTTGATGCACTATGGAAATGTACATATTATGCTGTATTACTGCTGTTTACTGTCCATTCTCTGTGCATGACATGAAATTACAGTGTGAACTGAGAGCCCTATCTAACAATATGTTACATATTTACAATGCATCCATCTGTTACCACCCTCCCAGCATTGCAACCCTGGTGTTTCAGTACTGTTTCCACACATATATCAACCACAGCACAAAATGTAATATCAAATGTTGTGTGCTATGCAATGCACATCAATCTGGTAACATGCAGAACTACAACTATTGACCCATATGCCAAGAAAGACTTATCTGTAAGGCTAGGGAAGGAATCAGCATGGACCATATCCACAGGGACATAGGTGACTTTCAACAGACTTGACCTTACAATGTTGTTTTTGTCAAGGGTAGATCTTGCTCATTGAACCTTGTGGGCTCCTTGATATTGATCCCACAGACCTGGATGGGGGATAACAGGACAAACCACCTATGTTAAGTTATCCAAGGCCTTTGACACTATCTCCTATTCATGTGTCATAGTGAAGATTTCCCATATGGGAATTAAGCCAGGAAGTAGTACAGGGAAGGCAACTGGCTCACTGGCATAACACACATTTTTAACATTGGGGACTGCATCTCCACCAGTAGCCAGTTCCCATTATAATAACACAAAGATTTGTGCTGGGCACTCAGCTCTTTGAAAACTACTTCCCTAAAGCACAGTGATAGTAGATGGCCTGAGGTTTACCAAGTATGCAGATGACTGATAACTGGATATATTAATAGAGTTCCCCATGTTGCTAATATATTATGAAAGGGACTGCCACACACAAATAATTGGCGCTATTCTCATGGACTGGACCTTAAAGCATTCAGTGGCTCATTGTCCCCTTTAGCAATGAAGCATACTTGCTAATTATGATATACATAGCACCCCTCTAAGCTCATACAAAGTGTTGTGAAACTTGGGAACACATGTTGATAGCAATTAACACTTTCATCACTATGTGTCCATAGTGGTGATACACATTCTGCATTGTGCACATCATACATATGGACATCACATCCAAGACCAGGGTGGTCATACCTTTGCTGTACTCTACCCTTATCAGACCACTAATTGAATACAATGCTCCCTTCTGTCTGTACCTCACCAGACACCTGTAGCAAATGGAGAAAACACAGGGATGTTGGGTAACTCCAGGGCCTCCAAACATGACATACATAGAAAGACCTGCCAGTGTACTCAATATCATGCAGGCTGCTGAGAGGTGACCTATGCCTGCCCTACAGAGCAATCTCAGACCCTGCCCTACTGGAAATGCTGAACTTCTGCAAATCAAATGGGACAAGAATAACTTGCCCCAGGGTTCTCAACAGCCTATGACATAAACATGACATACTGGATAGACATATATATCCCCAAATGACCCATACTCCTCTGTAATAGGATCCCATTTCATGTAAATCAGTGCTCTTCAATGACCCTGCTTAAGTGCAACCTTGACTACTGGATGGGTGATTGTAAAGTCACCACTGGGGTAGCACTTATGTCCCTCATGGACAGGGCCAGTTGGTGCTGCTCGCAAACTCACTCTGCTAACAATGACCATCCAACTATGCTCAATAAGGGTACTTATGTTTTTGCACAGCTAGTCTTCTAAACACCATAGGGCCATTAGGCTAGTAGCCTTTTGTGAACATATGAAGCTATGAGCCTATGCAGGTCTCCCAACTTTTTGTCTCCCACATGACCTGGTGATGTCATCTACTATAAGTTCACCTGTAAGTTTGTAAAAATCAGACTGTGCCATGGCATTTGCATAAGATACTGTGTTATATAGTCTGTGTACTTAGATAAGTAAGAGTTCTGTTTTCACTGCCTTCAACTGGGTGTGCATGTGTGTATCTGTGTCTAGCCAGAAGAGCAAAAGGGTGCATCCTACAGTTACTACTCCAGTCCCTTGGATTAACAGTATTTTGATGCCTGCACATGCCTACACATCCATTTCATGCAGGCCTCCCAACTTCTTCTCTCGAACATGCACTGCTGATGTCATCCACTATAACATGGCTAGCAGCCATATAAATGTCAGACATGTGTCATAGTGCTTGCATAAAGTACTGAGTTCAGTAGTCTGTATACTTAGGTAGGGCTTCTATTCTCATTCCAGTCAACTGTGTGAGTCTAGCCAGAAGAGCAGAAGTGTGTATCCTGCAGTTACTGCTCCAATCCCATGAACTGACAGTATTTTGATAAATGCACATGCCTACAGATCCATTTCATGCAGGTCTCCCAACTTCTCCTCTCTAACATGCACTGCTGATGTCATCCACTATAAGTTGGCCTACAGCCTTGTAAAAGTCAGACTTGTGCTGTGGCACTTGCATAAAGTTCTGTGTACTTGGATAGGAAGGGCTTTATTCTCACTGCAGTCAACTGTCTGCGTGTTCGAGCTGTTGCTTGACATTACAGAGAGCATTTTACACCAGCATGTGGGACACTGTTATATTCTCCTCAACAAACACTGCTACTGTCATCAGCTATAAAGTGTTTTCTGATACCTTCCAAATCAGACATGAGCTGTGGCACTTGAGTAAAGTACTGGGCTCTATAGTCTGTGTACTTAGAAGGGGATCTGTTCTCACTGCAGGCAACTGTGTGTTTGTGTGAGCTGTTGCTTGACATTATAAAAATGTTTTACACCAGCATGTGGGACACTGTTATATTATCCTCGACAGGCACTGCTGATGTCATCAGCTATATCATATTTTTGGATATGCAGTACTCCTAACAAGGCAGGGTCAGAGACTGGCCTTGAAGTCAGGCAAAAGTCACCTCATCCTATACAATAAAGATTACAGTGACATGGCTTTTAATCTATCCACATATATCATGTAATTGTTTGTAGACCCTGTGTTATCTTGCTGAGAAAGCCCTGTGGTCTCTCCAGCTAATACATGAGTCTGGTGTGGCACATGAAAAAGAGAGCATTATACTCTATTAGTGTTGTGATGAGGTTTGACTACAGTCCTGTCATACAGTATTAAGATCTCAATATGATGGTGTGACTTATGATGTGTACAACATACGCTATTAATACCAGGGTGGACACTTGCTGATCGATGTTCAGAGCGCTATCTACATGTGTTCCCAGTACTTGCATCACTGGGTTGCTGAATAGCAGGACTGATGTTCTTTGTGTTTCAGGACTTATGTTCTTTGTGTTTCACTGTTGCAGTCATCACATTTGGGTCATCCCTGCCAGGGTAGCTCTCAGCTGGCCTGAATACCAGAAATGTAGCATTTCTGCGTCAGTTGCTGTCACTTGAGGACTGACATCAGGTCATCAGGAGTTTAAAGTAAGGCAGTCTTTCTTGCTATGAAGCCCAAACCAGAAAGAGTTTGCATGACTGCCGGTCGGCCGCTACCTGAGCTTTCATCTTCCGAATTGAAGTTGAAATCTTCTAAAGCTAAGTACCCCATTAGGGATCCTTTTTTCTTGCACTAACCGATGTTAGAAAAAGTTAATAATTGACTCGCCTGTGGAAAGCAAATACCACACTGAGATTTCCATTCTTACTGCTTCACTTGTTTAGGCCCAGACCATGATGTCCCCCATTGTCGCTTCTGTGCTTTGTTCAAAGCCAGAACTATTCATTGTCGGGCCCTTATTGTAGCCAGATATTTTCATTTACAGTCCTCGAATTCCAATATGGCTTTGGCAAGCCATCCGACAGCAGATCTTCTGAAAAACGTAAAGATAAAGACAGAGACAGGCTGCACAGGTCCAAACCTACTGACAATGCTTCCATTAAGCTAGTCGTCAGTCCTCCGGTCCTCAGTGAGAAGCTTTCGCAGCCCATGGTGCCCACTTCAGTTGATTCTCAGGCTGCTACCAAGACACTTTCTCAGTCTGGTATGTCACAAAACTCTTCTTCGACTAAAGATCCTGTAGCTGTCTCTAACATGGATGAGTCTGGAGCCACTGAGCAGGCACCAGCTTCCGAGGAAGTCGTTCGCGCTACCGAATCTCGACACAAACCAATGTCTTCTTTTGCGATGACCATTCTTTCATAAGCGACCAAGTTTCTTAGGCCCAGGGTTTGAACCACACCCATGATACCAAAGACCGACTCTCAGGTGCCTGCTACCTTGCCTCAGTCTCAAATGCATAAAATGGAGGAAGACCTTATCATGTTGATCAGGGGAAGTCAAGCTACCCCCACCAAAAGGAAAATAGATATGTTCCCTGTAGTTCTGTCTGAACAAGAGTCAGATGAATCTGATACATCTGACTATGAAGACATGCAACCCCTCTCCACTTATGAGGATTCTGATGCAAAGGACTTCATTCCTTCAGCCTCTCCCCCTTTGGGGAAACCCTGCATACTTTAAGGGAGCATTTCCAATGGGAGAGTCAGGACTACACTCAGTCTAAAAAGAGACTCAGGAAATTCCTAGATCTTCTGCAACACAGACTCTTGGCCATCCCCCCAGTCCTGGATGTTGTGGAGGATGTTTTCCTCGAATCCAGCTTGACTCCTGATGTCCTACCTCCTGTTCCCAGAAAACAAGACAGGTACTATAGAGTCCCTGACTCACACAAATATCTTTTTTAAAAATCCTACAGCTGACCCTGAGGTCATTTCTCAAGGGCCAAAAGGGATTAAAGCAACCTCTGTTAAGAATCCAACCTCCTCAGATAGTCATTCCCGAGCTTTGGACAGATAGGGTAAAAAAGTATACACCTCAGCTACTCTTGCTATCAGGGCACTATATTATCAGTTCCATTTGCTGAAATTTCAGCAACATACCTTGGAACTCCTTAAACAAAAAATGTCTTCCTTTCCTGCTTGGACAGAATCTAAAGATTTACAAGACTTAATGCTTTCTGCAAGTCAAGTAACTAAACACACTTTGCACTGTGGTTTAGATGCCCTAGAAGCTTCTTGCATGGCAGCAGTCACTGGATCTGTCATTAGAAGACATGCATGGCTTAAGGAACAACCCCCTGCCAGACCATGTCAAATCTAAATTGTTGGATGCCCCCTTGAAAAAGATAACTTATTTGGCACTAAGGCAGAAGAGATCTTAAAAAAGATGGAAGAAAAAGCAAAATCTATGCAAAGAGTTAAGGATTTTTTGCAGGTCCAGCCCCTAGGTTCAGCAGGCATTGTCCCTCCAAGCAGTGGTCCTTTTCTGTTCTGAGTAAACCGGCCCAACCTAGACCCCGTAGAAACAGACACCCCAGACAGCAGCCCCAGGGAGTGTAAAGATCTAAGCAGTGGACTACCTCCACCTCAAAACCAGAAAGTTATAAGCCACCACCCCCTTATGGTAAGAACTCACAATGACTCACCTCCTCCAGCCCCCCCTCCTCTGCCCACCCTCACTTACTCCTAGGAGGAAAACTCTCCTTTCACTCAAGCACCTGGGCCACTATTACCAAGGACCAATGGGTCTGAACATTGTGTCTCAGGGATACAAATTTTCCTTCCACACCCTTCCAACCCCAAAAGGGTTCCCAGATCTACCACCAAATCAGTGGGCAGAGGCTCAAAAGCAAATCCTTTCCCTGCTTTCTATGAGGGCAGTAGAGCACGTTCCTGCAGAACAGATAGGCCAAGGCTTCTACTCCAGACTTTTTCTGGTACTCAGAAAGGAGGGCACATGATGCCCCATCCTCGATCTATCCATTCTGAACACCTTCCTGGTGATCCCAAAATTCAAATTTTCACCCTCCAACAGCTGTTATCCATGCTCTCCAAAGATGCTTGGCTAGCCACCCTAGATCTAAAAGAGGCCTACCTCCACATTCCTATCAGGGAATCCTGCAAGAAATATCTCTGCTTCAGGGCAGGATCTCAACACTTTCAGTTCTCTGTGCTTCCCTTTGGCTCATCTACTGCTCCCAGAGTTTTCACAAAATGTCTAGCTCTGGCCATTGCCTTTTGTAGACAAAGAAATATTCAAATTTACCCATACTTAGACGACTGCCTTATTCAGGCAGACAGCCAGGAAAAACTGCTGAAGCACCTGGCCAAGTCTGAACACAGCATCCCATATGGCATACCTTACACCAGAGAAACAAATTTTCCTGACAGCCTATTTCTGTCAACTAGCCACCAGGACCCAACTATCTGCAAGGAAGATCCTGCAAGCTCTGGGGTTCATGGCATCTTGCATACTGCTCATTCCATATGCCAGACTGCATATGAGGAAACTTCAATGGTACCTAAAGAGCCTTAGGTGTCAACACTCTCAAATCCTGGAAACTCTTCTACCAATAATTCCTTGCCTCAGAAAGGATTTTCTTTGATGGGCAACAGCATGCTCCCACAACAAGGGACTGCCCTTCTCCCCATCTCTGCCACCCAGACTCTCACCCCAGATGCATCGGACTACACTTGGGGTTCACACCAGTATGGCAGTTGCATACAGGGCCAATGGAGCCTACAGAAAATCCCTCTGCACATCAATCAAAAATAGATGATGGCTGTGCAGCACGCCTTGATAGCTTTCAAGCCCCTCCTCTCTCCAGGGGTTCTTCTAATCAAAACAGACAACACCACTGTGATGTGGTACATCAACAAGCAGGGAGGGACTCACTCCTACCCTCTATGCAGGCTGGCCATAACCCTTTGGCTCACATCCTCTTCCATGCAACTACACCTGTTAGCACAATACCTATCAGGCTCTCTCAACTCTCTGGAAGACCAATTAAGCAGAAATCATCTGGACCCACACAAGTGGCAACTCAACAGAAGTACTGTTAGATTTTAAGAATATAAGGCTGAAATTAATTCTGTTGTAAATATGCTGAAAGAAAAAGCTTGCTTAAATGCAGAAACAGAGTTTAGTAATATGTGATCAGCAGTCATACTAAATGACCATGGCTTGGAAAATAAGGAACCTGCTGAATGAACATTTTTCCCTTACAGACTTAAAAACAGGATGTATGCAAGAGCAAAAATGCAAAATCTGCTTTTAAAGAATGGACAATGACACTGTAAACATGTTTTTCTGCATTGACAACAGGACACTGTTATCAGCATTGGCAAAAGAACAGATGTTTTTGTACAAAGATCCAAATAGAATACAGGATGTTCACACTGTCAGAAAAGCTGGTCTCTTACAAGACATTGTTAAACAAGGAAGCTTAGTATTGTTTCTACAGGATGAGCAATTCTCCAAAATAGAATATCAAGAGGAAATGTATATGTTTATGCATGACTAAAAGTGTATATAAAGAGCTGTATAAATCCAGTTATGTTAGAGGTATGGTAGTGACTCATTTGTCCTGAGGTAAATGTTATATCTCTCACATCATCTGTACTATATGAGAAGTAAAGTTGGAACAGTACTTTAAGCTGCAATGTTAGTACGTTTGGTTTACTATAAAAAGTTATTTGTTACTGCTCTCTAAAGTTGATGCTGCAAAGTATATTCTCTCATCAGTGTATATTCTGCAAGTTTCTATATGCAACAGACTGTAAATGCAAATATAACCAGACTTTGAATTTTAGCAGAATCCAGCCAGCAAGACTGAGTGTCTTAAGAAGACTTCAAATCCATCACACCAAGCAAGCTCCAGTAAGCAGCTACATATAATTTTTCAATGGCAAGATCGCCTGCATTTGAACCTAAAATCTGCACTCAAACACAGGGGGAGTGATGGTAAGCCCTGCAGAGGGTCACTTCAGTCAAATTGCAGTAACTAACATTTGTTTGTATGTGTAAATCCTAAACAGAAGTATTCCAGTTTATGCAGCTTGTAGTAGTAAAGTTTTTTAGACATCTACAATCCGGAGTGAGACTAGTTCAAGAAATTCGCAGTGCCATAAATTCTTCAAGAAAAGGTGAATGTCCACTAGCACAGTAGTCCGCTGCCTGTTGTGCTTCACCAGCTTCTCAAGTGACTCTGAAAAATTTCTAGCCATCAGCAACAGCAGCCTGATCACCTGTTTTCTTGCTAACTGGTAAGACTTTTTTCTGTGTCACATATTTAGTGTGGATGATGTTAAACAGTTTGTATATTCTTAAGACAGTTTGTATATTCTTACGTAGTTTGTATATTCTTAGTTTGTATATTATTAGACAGTATGGATATTATTTATAATTCATGCAGGAGTAAACCAAACTTTAGTAAATTGCTATGTTGGTATACACAGCACATTAGTAAATGTAAAACATTATTATGGTAGGTTGATAGTAAGGCATTATGCAAATGTATTACACTATTTGACTGGTATCTCAAAGAAAACCATGTGGAATATGACAAATGTTTATTGCGTGCTTCAACAAAAACTGCATTTTGTGTATTATGCCATAAATTAATATTGCATCATATTGCTAAGAAAATAGACTGTAAAGACAGATCTGTTCATGATAAAGAATTAACTAAGGGTAAAGTGTTTCCATTAAATTCTGATGTTGAACAGTTATGTCCTGTCACCACATGTGAGTCAAATCAGTTACTGATAGAACCCCTAGTACATTTTGTTACAAAGGAATGTAGTAAACTTCTAAAAGACAGACACAATGAGTTCAGGAAGCTTAGACAAGTTATACATACATCTTTTCAAAAGGGCATAGGAGTTTCAAATTCAGCAGAACATCTTATTAAAGAATGTCAGAAAGACCATGCAATATTACAGGAAACTATTCAACAGCAGTTGCAGGATAAAGGAAATAAATTAGCTGAACTGACAGAGACTGGGAACTTCCTGCATACACAGCTAATCTGTGCAAAAGAAATATATTTTATAATATGTTTATGTTTTGAAAATGGTTAAGCATGCATGCTAGGATGGTAGGGACATGACATGCTTGTATAAAGCTATACATATACAAGACAGACATGCATGTATGTTCTTTTCATCTAGAGTACATTTGTTTACAATGCACAAAAGCAAAAGGCAGACAACAGCAAATATAAATAATGTAAATATAAACATGTGTTAATTAAGCTAATATCTATTTTGTTTTTTTTTTTACATTTTTTTTATAATTGTATAGTAACACCAAACAGTTAAAGTTCTAAAATTTTAAAAGAAAATCACAGATGGTATTTGTCAAACAGTTTTTGTAAAATTAATGGCAGGACAGTTAAATAGTTAAATAAATAAATAATAAAAAATACTGAAATCCATGTAAGCTAATTGTAATGTAGTATAAATGCATAGTTATGCAAATCACAATCACATTAAAGGAAAAAATGCCAAAAGAATTAACTATAGTTTACAGAGTATGAAATGTGAGCTCAGACCTTCCTAGACTAGATGAATAGTTACAGGAAATTTTGGAAAGATAAGATAAACAAGACTGATTGCCAGACAAGTAGTTTGAGTTTTTCTAAAGCATCATTGTTATTAAAACATAATTGTTAAAATGTTTACATGCAACACTATTTGGTAATTGTAATAAAATGTCACAATTGTGCATAGATGTCACTGATAATCTGTTTGCAAGTAAATGTTAAAAGAAAAAAACTCAGTTGCATCAAGTACAGACAGCAAATGGGCTATAGTATACATACAGTTCAAATCAATTGTGCAGAAGGGTGCAAATACCTACTAGAGGTAGTAAACAGCAAAAGCTTTATAAAAAAATTATCAAATCAGACAGGGGTCTATAGTTTGGTAACCTAATAAAATAAATGTATAACCAAAGTGTTAGGCTGACATACATTCTATTCTCACAGTATAAAGCAAGTAAATAGTGCTGCAGTACTACACAGTTTTACACTGACTGTATAAGCAGTACTGCACAATGGTCTGAAATAAAGCTATAGAAAAAATAAACAACAAGGGTCTGAAATAAAGCTACAGAAAACATAAACAACAAGGGTCTGAAGTAAAGCTACAGAAAAAAATAAATAATAAAGGACTAAAATAAAGCTACAGGAAAGAATATCTCATTCCTTCTTGACAATACTCTTTTAGGGAGAGGAAAAAACAGGTATTAGTGTATTAAAAATACTGGTAAACTGGATTAAACCTAACAGGATAAGATATTTTACAAGTTGTTAATTAGCTGTATTTACAACCTGTTAAACTGTAAAGTTATACAAGAGATGGTTTAAAAAACAAGAGATGGCTTAAAATTGATTACAGCTATGCAAGAGAGAGTAAAGACATGTAAAAAACTGAACAAGATTGGTCACTATTTTAATATGTTTTTGGCAAAACAATGTTGGTATAAAAAAGCATGAATATTTTTAATTGCTGAGTATGTAGTTTAAAATAACAGAACATATCAGTATCAGTTCCACTAGATATTTCTAAAGAGACATAAACATTTTCCAAGATTTTGCTTAATATTAATGTTATTAAATCTGTAAGATTAGACTAAATGTACTTTACAGTCTTTGTATGCACAAATGTAGAAAACTTCAATACAAATGATAGTCTTTGTATATACAAATGCAGAAGAATTCAGTACAAATGAAATTAATGTCTAGTAATGAATATGTGTGAAAAAACATATTTAAAGAAAAAATGGGTCCAGGGTACCTACTAGATTGAAATGCATGAACAGCAAACAGTCTATGTAAATACATACTGTACAGAATACATTGTAATAAGTTTGAAAGTAATTTGTCAAGTTGTAATATCATTGGTTTTACCCTAGTAAAATAATTGCTTTCAAATATTTATAATCTAAGCCCAGTTCAGTACTTTATGTTCACTTCACTGTCAACCAAGATGTTAATGGGCAGTTCAAAGACATTACCACAATGTTATGGTTAAAATGACATTAAAACTGTATATTTTCAGCAGTGTATAAATGCTTGCAGTAGCACATAGTTATTGTCTCTTATAGTTAATTCAACAGTTGCAAAGAGTTAATGGAACAGTTCTAAGTCATAAATTAAATTCTGTGATTGCAAAAGAATAAATTGATCAAGTTAAAAAAAAATAACATTAAAGCAGACACAGCTCATAATTGATAAAATATTTTCATAGAATGGTCTGCAAAAGAAAAAGTTTTAAATACAGTCAGTTTTGTAGTAATACTTAATATCATTCTATTAACTATGTAAAATTGCATTTTGACTTGTATCAAAAGAAGACTATAGGTTTGTTTCTTAATGTGTTTTCTATATAAAATGTTTTGAGTATGTTTAAAAACAGAGGGAATTGTTAGATTTTATGAATATAAGGCTGAAATTAATTCTGTTGTAAATATGCTGAAAGAAAAAGCTTGCTTAAATGCAGAAACAGAGTTTAGTAATATGTGATCAGCAGTCATACTAAATGACCATGGCTTGGAAAATAAGGAACCTGCTGAATGGACATTTTCCCTTACAGACTTAAAAACAGGATGTATGCAAGAGCAAAAATGCAAAATCTGCTTTTAAAGAATGGACAATGACACTGTGGCAATGTGTTTCCTCAAAAACATGTTTTTCTGCATTGACAACAGGACACTGTTATCAGCATTGGCAAAAGAACAGATGTTTTTGTACAAAGATCCAAATAGAATACAGGATGTTCACACTGTCAGAAAAGCTGGTCTCTTACAAGACATTGTTAAACAAGGAAGCTTAGTATTGTTTCTACAGGATGAGCAATTCTCCAAAATAGAATATCAAGAGGAAATGTATATGTTTATGCATGACTAAAAGTGTATATAAAGAGCTGTATAAATCCAGTTATGTTAGAGGTATGGTAGTGACTCATTTGTCCTGAGGTAAATGTTATATCTCTCACATCATCTGTACTATATGAGAAGTAAAGTTGGAACAGTACTTTAAGCTGCAACGTTAGTATGTTTGGTTTATTATAAAAAGTTATTTGTTACTGCTCTCTAAAGTTGATGCTGCAAAGTATATTCTCTCATCAGTGTATATTCTGCAAGTTTCTATATGCAACAGACTGTAAATGCAAATATAACCAGACTTTGAATTTTAGCAGAATCCAGCCAGCAAGACTGAGTGTCTTAAGAAGACTTCAAATCCATCACACCAAGCAAGCAAGTAAGCATCTATATAATTGTTCAAGTACCTTCACCCTAATAACTCAGAAATGGGGAACCCCGAAGGTTAACCTCTTTGCCTCACACACCAACCATCAGCTCAGCAAATTCTGCATCAGCGAGCATCACTGCATGGCTTAGAAAATGGATACCCTGTCCTTCCCCTGGGTCTTGGCAGCTTGGCTCATTCCCTAACCCAAAACTAATCTGCCATCCTCAGTAAACAGGTTCTGGATGTTATCCATGAGGCCAAACGTCTTAGCACCAGAAATTCTTATGCAGATAAATGGAAAAGATTCTGCACCTGGATCCAGGCTAAGGGAGCCAACACGGCGCAGCCCTCCATCCCTCTCATCCTGGACTACTTAGCTGACCTACTACACAGTGGCATCTCTTTCTCCTCTATAAAAATTCATGCCTATGCTATTTCTGCTCACTGTCCCACTGAGCAGTCCCTTTTCTCACACCCTTTGATCAAACAGTTCCTCAGAGGGGCTAGCAACTTGAGGCCCCCAGAAGGGCACCAACACCAGCTTGGGATCTTAACTTTGTTTTGGAAAAGCTTACCCTGCCTCCTTTTGCATCAGATTCTTCTGCAGAGCTAAAATTTCTCTCCTGGAAGACAGCATTCCTTCTAGCCATCACTTCAGCCAGAAGAGTCTCTGAGCTGCAAGCACTCATGGCTGTGGAACCCTTCATCATCTTCCATGCAGACAGGGTATCCCTCAGAACTAACCCATACTTCATGCCCAAGGTTGTGTCCAGCATGGCTCTCAACCAATCCATTCATTTGCCACCTTCTTTCCTAATCCCCAGAACAAGGGGGAAAGGATTCTTTACTATCTAGATGTGCACAGACAGCTCAGATTCTATCTGGACATGACTAAATCCTTCAGAAAGTCTGATCAATTGTTGGTTAGCTTTGCTACAGGGGCAGAAGGCAAATCCATCTCCAAACAAACCATTTCCAAATGGATAGCACACTGCATCCATTTCTGCTACAAACAGCATGGAATGCTTCTCCCCAAGGGGGTCAGGACACACTCCACAAGAGTAGCCTCCACCTCTGCAGCTTTCCTCAGAGGAGACCCCACCAGGGACATCCTGGAGGCTGCCACATGCACATATGTTCTCTCTTTTACCAAGCATTACCACCTGCCTCTCTTCTCCAAATCCAGGGCAGGTTTTGCCTCTGCAGTCTTGCAGGGCATCCTAGCCAGCCCCTAGTTTCCTTGACTGCCTCCACCCATGTCCTCAGCTTTGGGAATCTACTCAAATGTGATGACTGCAACAGTGAAAAATGAAGAACATAGTACAATTGTGTACACTTACCATAAATGTAGATGTTCGAGTGTATTCACTGTTGCAGTCCTGGTTTCCCTCCCTCCATCCCCCTATATTCTATTTCTCCTTTTATTACCATTCTTCCCTGTTGTTCTCCTTTCCTTACAAGGGACATTTTGGTATTTATTTGCCACTGGTGGGGTTCTTCCACCAGAACCTAGCCTCCTACTTTGGGGGCTCCTGACAGGTTAAGGCAAGAAAAACTGATGTAATGGCATCAGCTGCCTTACTTTATACTCCTGACAACCTGACATCAGTCTTCAAGCGACAGCAACCGATACAGAAATACTAAGTCTCTGGTATTCGGGCCGGCTGAGGGCTACCTTGGCAGGGATAACCCAAATTTGATGACTGCAATGGTGAATACACTTGAACATCTACATTTATGGTAAGTGTACACAACTATACTTTGTCAATGCTGTGATTAACATAGAATTCCACTTTTCAGATGGATAACATTACAAACACAAATTTCTGCATTTATTTGTAGATCATGTGCCTTTGTCACCATTCAGTTGTATGTGTTAGCTCCTCTTGTACTATGGTATCGCCATCAGTGGACTGAATGATTACACACAATATGCAAGAATCAGCAAACATGGTAACCCAAAGGCCACATACTTTAGCCTGAACTGCCGAGATATAGAGTTAAGACTGTGAAGGGTCAAGCACAGATCCCTGTGGTGTGCCAAAAGTGACAGCTGTAATGATACAGGTTGATTCACCAACTTTCACATGATGTGTTCTGTTGGTGAGCCAACCTTCATGGTTCCCAGCCTTCATCACACCAATAACTATGTGCAATGAACCCTTTGTTCGTGTACCTCCCTACATATCTTCCAGTGATGTGTAACTAATGTGTACCACCTTTGTCACAGTGTGCTGTCACACCGCTTACTGGCCATACCTAGGTATTCTTTCTGTGGAATATACATGATTGTCTGATGCTGCAGAACACAAATCAGGTTGTTATACCAGATACATGTGTGCTACCTGTTCTGTTTATGCACACGTGCTACTTACATAGGTGTTTGACAACATTAATGGCAAGTATATCATTCATGACAGTGTGGAATGTGCCATATATATATATATATATATATATATATATATATATATATATATATATATATATGTGTGTGTGTGTGTGTGTGTGTGTGTGTGTCTGTGTGTGTGTGTGTGTGTGTGTGTGTGTGTGTGTGTGTGTGTGTGTGTGCAATGCACTAGGTTGTATTGTCCATGGTGGCACAAACAGGTATAGCAGTGTCTCTCTTAACACCTCCTGCAGATATTACAGTACCAGGACAGTGTGTGTGTGGTTACTCTCATAGAGTATGGATGTATCATAATAGTTGTTCAAGTGTTTGTGTGTGCAGACTCATTTTTTAGCACTCAAAATCACATATGTTATGTCAGAATCATGGAATTAGTGGTGGTATTATTCTGAGATTGTCCATGATTCTGGTTGTTTTTTGTAATGTTTTCCATGATCTTTTACCTGTGGCCACCTTGCTGGAGACCTCTGCTGAGAGCGCACTCATATTCAGGGATATCAGTTTGCACAGTTACACAATGTGCACCCTACCCCAATTGCATGTCAGATCACTAATAGGTGTTCTCTGCATTATTCTTGTAAGGATGCTTATCTCACACAAATATCCTCCCCATTGTTATGTCACCTTGTGTGACAGTCACAGACAACACATTTTCACTCTGCAGTCCATATTGTACCATGCAGATATGTGCTTGGTGTTGTTGTTAGAACCATCTTCCATTGACATGTCCTCCTCTGCTGTACATGAGGGAATTTCATCTGTCCGCTTTCCCTGTGTTCATTCCTATGATTCATTTGTGTGTCCCTATTCAATACATGCACTTCCCCTGAGTGATCATTTTACATGGCAGCCCATGTCCTGTTACAGATCATTAACACAGCTTCAGTATAGAATGTCAGGAATGGGATATCACAATACTCTGCACTGTAGGTACACTGTCCTGTACTGTGTTTGGACAATATACTTCACATTCATACCTCTCAACTGTCCAGATATTCTCAAGATGTCCAGATGTTTTCCTTATCAAATTAGTGGCTTTCTGCTATATCACTGGGATTCTGTCTGGACTGATGTGACTTACTATTACATACATTTGAGTGCATACCTCTCAACTGTCCTGATTTGTGCAGAATGTCAATTTTGTCACATATTTGTGATCTTTTCCTCATAACATTTTTGTTCTCTGACAAACGGTTAGCATGTCATTGCAGAGTGAAGTCAGAAACTGATGACTGACATTTAAGGCTCAAACTTCATCCTCTTCATAAAGTTCATGCTAATGTAAAACCTCTTTAGTCTATCAACTTTCTAAGTTTGGAAGTGCAATATTAAAAATCTGTCCCTGTTTTGGCCCTTTGTCCCCCCCGTTATGTATTTCTTTGTCCACATATCTTGCTCAGAGAGGATGACAGGTATGTTTGAGTTTCATTTACCATGTCTGTGTGACATCTATTGGCAAACATGTCCATATTTCTGATTAAATGTCCCTGCCTTATGTTCGCCTTTGTGGAGATATGTTGCAGTAACAGATTCACAGCTGTCTGTGAAGCTCTTGTGGCATTCCATGGAAATCCACGGACCATAGATGCTTTGCTTTAAATAGAATTATATCCACATTCGCTTACACATTCTCCTTTCCAGCAACACTGTTGGCTGCCACATAACCTAACTTAAGCATGCCACATGTCATTAATATGCATTGCATGCTACCGCTCACCATGCACCATCATGCAAACATGTAAACTCTGTGTAGGTTCTGCATGAAGCCTTCTTCTTCTTCTTTTAGCTTTTCCCGGTTAGGGGTCACCACAATGGATCACCTGTCAGTTCATGAGTTGGCAGTGGAGTTTTACAGTGTCAAGTTGCCAGCCTGGCACCCAACCTTCCACAGAAGGCACACATATACACACACTCACACCTAGGGCCAATTTAGAGTGTCCAATCCACCTACATCTACATCTTTGGGATGTGGGAGGAAACTGGAGCACCCGGAGGAAACCCACGCAATCACAGGGAGGACATGCAGACTCTGCACAGAAGGAACCCCAGCCGAGGATCGAACCGGAGAACCTTTTGCTGTGAGGTGGCAACGCTAACCGCTGCATCACCGTGGCTGCCCTTGGTTCTGCATGAAGCCTACATGGACTTTATTGAATCCTGAGGAATATGTGTTTTTCTACCTCAACATCTTCTCCAGGTTAAGATTGATGGTTAACAGCTTTAAATGTTTTGACAAAGTCTCATGATCCTTCTAACTTTGATTACAATATTTTGTAGTAAAGGTTAACGCATACTGATCTTCTGATCTGTTTTTATTCATATGATTATTTATTGTTTATACATTGATTTTTTTTCCAGAGTGTCATTTGGATAGTCTCTGATTTTAAACCTCTGCATTAATTGCTTCACATAGCTAAAATGTCTCATCATCTAACATCTTAAAATTAATTGTAGCAAGAGCTGACTTAATGGAGTACTTATTTAATAAATGGACAAACATTGGTGAAATTATTTTTCTAACTCTTTTGTAAATGTCTATGTACAATATTTTGAAGATTAATCGTAAATCTATTCCTCCAAATATGATCACTTACATTAGGGTATTATATACCACCATAAATGAACTATGATCACTGGTGCTGTAGTTTTAACTATATAGATTATATCCTGCCAAGGATATAACAGCTGGCAGCTTCCAAAGCTTCAGGGCACCTTATACACACTGAAATTGTCAAGCATCTCTACCTGAAGTGACTAAAACACAAGGTTGGGTGTAAAGCCATTCAGACTGCTACTGTCATGGAAGAGTATGCTCCTCAGAAGCTTTTGAGGATCAATGGTCGGCTTGTGCTTTCTTTAGCTGGGCAGATAAGTTTCCTTTGGGGAAAAAAACTTCCATTTTACTAGTTTTACTTCTTTCCTCTTCAGGAAAGTTATTTTCAATATAGGAGTGTTCTGTTTTAATGGATTGTCTCGAGACTGTAACACACTTTTAAATGGGGCACTTGTCGTTTCCTTCAGTTTAAAACTACTGTTAGTTAATGTAGAAATTGTGTTTTTTTAAGGTTGTGGGCTGACATAGTGTTTGAAAGTGCTTTTTACTGTGTTTTTTTTCTGCTAAAAATTTAACTTTTGTGGACTGGTAGTTTTACTGGCATTGTTGCTTGTTTTCCCCAGGATGGAGGCACCATTTTTGGTTTGATCATGGAACAGATTGTCAATCTCACAGTCAGTCCTTCTACCAGCCACAAAAAGAAAAAGTTGAGCAAACAGCCTTTGCCTCCACACATGCTAGCAGTTTGCCTCAGATGCAGGTGTGTGACTCTGCCGCAGCCATTTATTGAACACTCCTCTTTTACTCGGAACCCACTGGTGTAGCACCTACAGCCGCTATGGACTGGGGGATAGCCACTTACTCTGTGGCTGTTGGGGTCTCCTCAGTGGGCTAGGGAGAATCACTCTATTTGGTCCTGGGAGAGGCAGCAGGGAAGGTTTGCTTGGCTGCATTCTCAGAAACTTCCAGATGAGATTTTAAATTCTCCCTTGGATATAGATTTAGTGTTTGACCCCTCTGTTGCAGAGGTGATCAAAAAGTATGATAAAAGGGGCAAACTGATCCAGAGAATCTCTAAGATATTTCAGACTTTGTTTTCCAAATTGTCCAAGGGATTTTCTTTCTCCTCATCCAGTTTCAGCAAAAAACAGAATTAACAGTCTGAACAGAATTCAAGAAACCAGATGTTTAAGAAGAAGTGGTAAAGAGGTTCCAAAAAGAAGTCTTAAACTTCCCCAAAACAAGGACACTCCAACAAATCTGAATTACTATTTAAAAGATCTTGTGACCCCCTCTGAGCCTAACCCTCTTTCACTCTCAGAAAGTCTGAATATCTGTTTTTTTTCTTTGGCAACAGATTATTTCAGACAAATGGATTCTTAAAATCATTCATCAGGGTTACAGATGGCAGTGGAAGGAAATTTCTTCTTTTCGGTGTGTCATTCATTATCCTGCAGATTAGACTGTTTTGTTTCCAACTATTCTTTCTCACATGCTGCCCTAAGGAGTAACTGAACAAGTTCCTTCTTCTCAAATGGGGAAGCTGTTTTATTCAAGGATGTTCGTAGTCTCAATGAAAAAAACACACTTGGAGACTAACTCTGGATTTTTCTTTCCTAAACATGTTTGCGATAATGTCCAAATTCAAAATGATGTCACTTCACAAGCTGTTGCTTCTTCTTCCTCTTTAAAGTTTCTTTGTAACACAACACTCAAAAGTTGCTTATCATCACATCCTATTCATCTAGACTTTAGGTGTTTCTTAAGGTTTTGTTTGGGCCACATTATCAGTTCTCTGCCTTACCCTTTGTACTATCTACTGTACCAAGAGTGTTCGCAAAGTGTCTAGCTCCAATTACAGCTCATTGCAGGCTACAGGGTATCCACATTTTCCATATTTAGATGACTTGCTTATCTTTGCAGAGTCTTTTTCAAAATGTCAGGAATCTCTTTCTTGGGTGAGAGACTTACTTAGTTCTCTTACAGAAGTAGGGATTCCAAGAAAACATTCAAAGGTTTTTCTTGACTCCTTCACACAGGATTGTGTTTAAGGATATCAACTAGACACTTCAGTTCAAAGAGGTTTTCTTCCACAGGGAAAAATAGATCTTTATTTAGATCTGTTTCTAGGTTTTACATTCAGACTTCAGTCACTGTGAGGGAATACCTAAGGATTTTTGGTGTCATGGCATCTATGATTCTAATGATACCCATGGCAAGACTCCACATAAGAAAGATGCAGTGGTAGCTGAAATCACTTTGGTCCCTGCATCGACATCCTTTATCTTTCAGATTCCAGTACTGGGGTTTGTCTGAAGAGAAATCAGTTGGTGGGGACAATAGACATGTTTAAATCAAGGTCTCGTCTTCTCCCTCCATGCTCCAAAACAGTCAACCACCACAGATGCTTCAGACTTTGTGTGGGGAGCAGTTTCAGGAGAGATAAAAGTGTAGGGGTGTGGGACACCAAGGATAGATGAAAACACGTAGATACTGAGGAGATGTTTGCACTGATCAAGGCACTCAATTCTCTGAACCACCTTTGGTCCCTGGGACACCTTCAGGTGGTTACAGACAATACCAAAGTAATGTGGTACATCAGCAAGCGAGGGGGGGGGGGGGTTAAGTCATACTGTCTTGCAGACTGGCCATATTAGCTTGGGATATAGCTTCACAGCACAATCTGACTCTACAAGCATCCTACATTCTACCAGAGCAAAATTGTGTGGCAGACAAACTGAGCAGGACCATGGCATACCCTCATGAATGGAAACTAGATCCTGGGATCTTCCAAGATTTGATTCATCTGTGGAGAGCTCCTCAAGTAGACCTCTGCCTCTTCTTTGAACAATCAACTGGCAAAATTCTATTCCAGGACTCCATGCAAGAAGAACTGGAAGATAGATACCTTTTCTTTTCTTTGGATAAGAATGTTCTTGTATACATTTCTACCCTTTCTGCTAACATCCAGGATACTTCTGAATTTTCAGAAGGAGTCCCAGAAGATCACTGTGGTAATTTCCTTCTAGCCCAGGCAACCATGGTTCTCCCTTCTTTTGGAAATGACCACGGGCAATTACCACAAGCTCCCTCACAGAATGGGTCTCCTCACACAAGAACAGGGTTGTTGGATACATCCTGACATCAGTCATCTTCAACTGATTGCCTGGATAATAAGGGCTTAATTCCTTTTAGGCACCTGTTTACCGTGGATGTGCAGCAGGAACTAATGGAGGCAAGAAAGCCTGCTACTAGAAAGTCATGAATTAGCAAATGGAAAAAAGTTTTTAGTTGGTGCCAACAACATAACCATTACCCATTTGGGGCTAGTTGTTCTCCAGTTTTACAATATTTGTGAGAGTTACTATCTTATGGTCTTTCTTATTCCTCTAGTAAGGTTTATTTATTGTCCATTTCAGTATGTCTGCCTATGGATCCTCCTTTTTCAAGGCAGTCGCATGTCAAAATGTTCTTGAAAGGGATTTTGATTAAGACTCCTCCAAGTAAACAGGTAGCCCCTCTTTGAGATCTTAATTTTGTATTAGAGGAACTAACACTTGCTCCATTTGACCAGGCTAATCTGGATGACTTGAGGTTCTTATCATGGAAACAGTATTATTGATTGCTCTGACCTCTGCAAGAAGGCTATCTGAACTGCAAGCTCTTACGGTGAGTCTACCCTACTTTATTTTCCAAGAGGCTGGGGTTACTTTGAGCACTAGACCAAGTGTAGTTTAAGTCAAACTATCCAACTCTCCATTTTCTTTCCAGAACCTAAAAATGAGGGAGAAAGGATACTCCATATCTTGGATGTCCACAGAAAACTCGAGTACTATCTTTTCAGAACTAAATCTTTCAGATTATCAGATCAATTATTCATTTCTTATAAAGGTAAGAAGGGACAACTGGTGTCAAAACAAACTATTTCCAAATAGTTGTCCAAGACTATTACCTTTTGCTATACTCACCATGACAAATTTATTCCAGCCAGGGTCAAGGCCCACTCTACAAGGACCATGACTTCTTCTATGGCTTTTTGGAAAAGGTTGGATTTTAGAAGCAATCTAAAAGCTGCTACTTGATCTTCTGTACATACTTTTACAAAGCACTATAAGCTGGATTCCTTCTGCAGGTCTAGATCAGGCTTTGCTAGGACCATTCTCCAGGGGTTCTTGGACCCTTCTCCTTCCACCTTCCAAATATAGTTAGCTGTGGTAATCTACCCATATAGCTAATGGCTAGTGCCACTGTGATCAATATGGAGAACACAGCACAGTTGTGTAAGATAAAGTTACCATACCAGTAGCTGTTCTAATGACCACTACTTCAATAGCTGCTCCTTCCCTCCATCCTCCTTGTTTTTTTTTTTTGTTTTTTTTTTATGTGCTTTTTATGCCAGTGCATGGGCAATTATTTTTTGTTATTCTTAGCAATAGTCCCTTCAGAGCTAAGCATGCCCCTCTCTGCTGGCAGGAAAGCGCTGAAGGGCTCTGTACCCTAATTTGTCTGTTAGTCAGCTCAGCTTGAGCTGCTTGACAGTTTGGGCACATGGATGGTGACCTGAAACTTTGGAAGCTGTCTGGGTGTTATATCCTTGTCAGGATACAACCCATGTAGCTAAGGCTATTGCAGCTGTGATCATTTGAACATCTACTGTTATGATAAGTTCAGCTTAACACAACCGTATGTTATCCCTATCACTTTCTCATATAAACATGCATCATGAAGAATCTGTTATAAAAGCTGAATTTGTTGAAATTCTTTAAATAAAAAAACAAAATTTCCAATATAAAATAAATAAGAAATTACTGTACATCAGCACTGCACTAGTTTACAAAGACAACCCTTTGAACTGCTAATATGCTACCCCTTTAAAAGTATGTGCATTTACTTCTAATATTGTTTTTGGTAGTGTTAATATTGTCTGAATTCTCATGCCTGACCAGTTGATATATCTTGGATGCATTCTTCTGCTCACAGTCTTGACAGACTTTCCCATTAAGGCTGAGGAATGAGATACTTTTAAAACTGGAACACACCGTCCTGCCACCTACTTTGAGAAATGGGAACTAATTTTCCATTTTACCAGTCCACATGTACTGTTGCATCCTTGCACACAATCTTTGACATGTTAGTCATGACACCCCATCATGTCTAGTGCTTTCAACACTACTGAACTGTTATCTTCCTCTGCCACACTGTTACTACAGTGGAACTGTTTATTTACCACAG
This sequence comes from Protopterus annectens, assembly GCF_019279795.1. Taxonomy (NCBI): domain Eukaryota; kingdom Metazoa; phylum Chordata; order Ceratodontiformes; family Protopteridae; genus Protopterus; species Protopterus annectens. Next base: position 196,790,715 of record NC_056731.1, read on the forward strand.
TAACAACCACAGAAATTAATCCAGTCATTGCAGCTGCTTCTGGCATTAACTTCTTAGAGGAAAGCATGTGTTACATTTAGTTGTCAAGCCCATGGTAGAACAGTCTTAATTCACTTGCAAATGACTGCTTGCTTTATCTGTGGTTGTTAAAGACTGTTCCCTAAGGAACTGAACAAAACTGAGTGTTTTGTGTATAATGTTGGGGCTTGAGTACAATGAGGTAAAATCTGTGATTGTCATACACTGTCAGCAATGTGAGGGGTGCTATATCAGACAAACTGAATGTAAATTCAATGAATGGATTTACAAACAGCTATAGGATATAAAGAAAGGTAAAGCCACCAACGCACCATATAAGCATGTCTCTGAAGACCCTGGACATACATTCAAATTCACTATTTTGGAACAAGTGAAAATGGATTTGTGGGGCAGCACATGGAAAATAAAGCTGGAAATGAGAGAAATATATTGGCAGATTTACTGGAATGCATGTTGCTGGCCTGGCCTTAATGAGCAGGCTAGCATATTACCTATGTTGAAATTTAAAGCATTGAAAAGATGATGCGATTTAATTCCCTTCATACTTACTTTTTCATTATTTTTTTCCCTTTTTTTTTCCTTTTTATCCTTTTTAATATATAAATCTTAATAACATTATAAGTAATTCAACATCAAATAACTTTTAAACTAGTTTGGTAATAAAATGCAGTTTGAAAGGTTTTAACTGTATGTTCTTTTTTTGGGGGGGTGTCGGCTTTGCTTGAGATGATTGGTTAGCTTGTAAGACATCATTCACTAAAACTTTAAAAGGACTTTTGATTTTAATAACCGTCGTCTGATGAAGTTTTGAACATTAATGAAATGAAAGCGCTTATCACTTGTTGTATTTTAATTTGCTTTCCTGCTCTTTTTATTTTAACTGAGTTTGCATTTGGTTAGCATTCGAACTATTAAAGTGTGTTGGATTTATGTCTCCCTGTTTGGATCCTGTTTGGTCCTTTGGCTGAGATGTTTATATACCTTCAACATGTTGTCTATCCTCTGTTAATACAATCTGTAATATACATCAAATCTATTGAATTATAGTTAAATGCGCAGCAAATGGAATTTTTCTACACTCAAAATAATAAAGCTGATGGTTAATTAACAGTGCAGTAATTATGTTATTCCTCTCATTACTTACCAAATCATAATAGCTTAATAGGTTCAGGTAATTCTATTAACTCCTGATATCTTAATGTAGTGGCATATTATTTTCCTTTTTAGAATGGTTGAATGTGTGGAATATTAATATTTTGTTTTATTCTTACACCTATACAGCTTCATGTTATTTATAGAGTGGCCTTTAAGATCATTGTGCCATATTTCTCATAAGTCTAAAAGAAGACTTTTTGAAAAATACTGCTTCTCCATGGAAAAGGTCAAGGTGGGCTAATTCAGGCAAATATGCAAAATAAGCATAACAAGTATTTGTTATGCATAGGCATGCACAGGCAAGATTTTCTGTAGAGAGTCAATATGCTCAAAAACAAATTATTATAACAATGCTGTAGAATAATGTGGTATTCCATACTAACGTTTGACAATGACCTAAAAGAGATGGAGATATATTTGGTATCCAAAGTGCAGACTGAATGTCTGCTCATGATGTTAGTATGAGCTGGTGCCTATTTTGGCTCTGAACCTAATTGCAAAGCATGAAGATCTGCCTGCATTTATAAAACTACTTGCAACTGCATTTGATTCAGCTCATAATTACCTTGCAATACTATTGTTGCCTTTCATTTTATAGATTTCTTTTTCTGTTTATTGTTCATAGGTTCATAGGTTCATAGGTTCATACTAGGCTATCTGCCCAAGGGCATTTATAAGCCTAGCCCAGAGTTTTGTGGCTTTCGCCATCCCTTTAGTTTGGAGGATACTATGCCCATTATTTTGCTGTGCCTCTGTCAAGTTATGAACACAGCATAAAACCCTCTTATGACTGACAGATTGTACATTTTCTTCCTGTGTTAAATAAAAGGAAGTAAAGACATCAAAGAAAAAAATATATTCCTGTGTGAGAAAAATACTAGACTAAGCAACAAATTTTTAAAGTAAGAAATATGAGTGAGACCATATGCCTTTTTTCTTCCATGACTGTGTAGATAAATGTTATATTAAAAACAAAGGAGCTCAAAAAAAGGACTTAATGAAAAGAAAATGGAATTGTAATTGTTCAAAGCACCATGCCCAGAATTTCCTAGTCTTCTATAAAAGCCTTGCTCGAAGAGTGTCTTGGTTCTTCAAGTCAAAGTGTTTTGTACCTCCAGCTCTAAGTCATTTACTGTCTCTTTGACAAAATGTTTTTGCTGTCTGTGTCATTAAGCTGAAGGTTTGACTCACTTTTGTTCTCATGGCAAGGATTCTGCTGTAACTTGTAACCCAGAACTATATTTCTGCCCTTCTGATCCTGGTTTGCCATTTCCCTTTTGATACATAATGCCATTACTATTATTCAAAAAAGCATTTTTAAGTAAACATATGGAATCAGCTATTAAAATCTACCTCCATGGAAATGGACCGTGAATTGCTTAGAAATAGTACTTAAATTAAGAAGGAATGCCACAGACCATTCTAGAAGGTCAGTTTACACAATTGTTTTAAGGAAATGTAGCTACATTTCATTTAGACCTGTCCTTATTTTAATTAAGCATAAGCAATGAACTTCCTGATGCTGAAACAAATGACTTCCTTTCTGTTTTATATCTCTAAATATACAAGTTGTTATCCAAAAGACAAGGCTATGTATCAGATATCATCGTTTACTATTGCAGTAGTGCTCACAGGGATCAATTATCACTTATATATGAAGCTCACTACCTGTTTGCCAGCTGAGGAAATTGAAAATTAGATTGTAACAAATTACACACAGAATCCTCTATGGCTTTGTTAATAAGCACCTGTAATGATCACATAACACAGGTGAGCTACGAAAACAGATTGGTTATTAATCTCTTCAGAAATAGGGTTTCATTATCATGTCACATACAAAAATGTCATATTTTTCCTGTTTCTATTATTTGCAATAAGGTTAGTAAACTGAAAACACAACCCAAATGTCTATTGACATCACCCCCCAAAAAAAAAACAAGTTTAGTTTAATGTTTTTTTTTTTAATATTTATATCCAGTCAGCAATTGTAGCTAGACAAAAGGGCATATCTCGTACTTGCATCTAAGTACACACATTTGCTTTGTTGCACAGATCACTTTTAGTAGCAGTGTCTTTTAACACATGTGAACAATGATTGAGTTGCTCAGAAATTACTGCAGTAGGTAGCACTGTTATAAGTCAAAGTCAAATTAAATGTTATTGTCATTTAGAACTACACAAGTGTAGCCTAAACAAAATTTTGTGCATCAGCTCAATTCTTGAGATTATAAAGGAAAGTGAAACGACATATACAAGTAAAGGAATAAACATAACTAACAAATACCATACTACTCCCAATACACGCAAGAAAGAGCAGAGACATTTACCAACACTTATATACGAAAAGAATACCCTTCCCTGAGTTAAATTAACTACCTTATTTAAAGTAATACAAAACACACTACAGATTGAAATGCCTAAGTTATTTGTCTAATATTGCACTTGAGTGAGTTAAATACTGACTATGGATGTCTTAAATAAATATTGCACTTACTTGGAATATATGTAAGTGAATATATGTAAGTATATATTGCACAAATAAATAAAAATTGATTTATTATGTGTCCAGACCCTTGGGACTAGTGCCCAAATTCAGAAGTGTAATCACTGTAGGGTAGAAACTGCTACTGAATCTTGCAGTCCTGCAGCGGATGCTGCTATATCTCCTGGCTGATGCCAGATGCTTTAACAGTCCATGCGCAGGATATGTGTTGTCCTGTATTATTTTGGTGGTCTTTTGGGTGCTTCTTGCAGAATAAAGATGTTGTATCGATAGAAGACTGGAACCTGTTACCTTCTCTGCAACCCTCATCACTTTTATAGTGCCTTCCTTTCTGTAATGTCTATAGAAGGTAGAGAGAATATGAGGAGGAAGCTTAGCTTTTTTCAACCTTCTTAAAAAGTGGAGGCATTGGTGTGCTTTCATGTCCAGTTAGCTGGTGTTTCCTGACCATGAGAAATCCTCTGATATGTGCACACCCAGGAATTTCATACTTTTGACCCTGTCTGCACTCTTACCATTGATCCTGAGCACTGGGAGGTTCGTTCTCCTTTTCCTGAAGTGGATGATAATCACTTTGGTCTTGCTTTCATTCAGGTCAGGTTGTTCCACTTGCACCAGCTGATCAGAGATGCCACCTCCTTTCTGTACACCCTTTCATCCTCCTTTGTGATGAGCCCCACGACTGTAGTGTCATGAGCAACCTTGATGATATGACTGGACTTGTGCTTAGCATAGCAGTCGTGGGTCAGGATGATGAATAACAGTGGGCTGAGAACACATCCATGTGGAACCCTGGTGTTAATTGTGATGCATTTTGATGTGTTCTTACCTGAACACACTTTCTGTGGTCTCTCAATCACTAAGTCCAGGATCAGGTTACAGAGATGTTTACTGATTCCTAAATGTGCCAGTTTTTCTATCAGCTGCATTGGCACCACTGTATTAAATGCAGAGCTGAAGTGTATGAACAGCATCCTCCTATAGCTGTCTTTGCCTTAAATGCTCAAGGGAGATGTGCTGTGCTACTGATTTGGCATCAGCCATGGTTCGGCTAGTTCTGTATGAAAACTGCAGAGGGTAAAAATCAGGAGGTAGGCATGATGAGAAAGGCTTTTTGATCAGCCACTCAAAACATTTCATAACAGTGGATGCCAGAGCAAGTGGTCTGTAGTTGTTAGGGCTGGAGGGAGTGGTTTTCATAGGTAGTGGAATGGATATTAGTTTCTTTGTAGCATGATGGTACTTTTGCCATGGCAAGGGAGGTGTTAACTATTTCCTTGAGCACTGTGCATAGTTGATCAGCACAGCCTTTTAACACCTTCCCACTATGTTGTCTGGGCCAGTAGCCTTCCTGCGGTTCACCTTCCTTAGCTCTCTTCTTACCTCCTCTGTGCTGAGGCTGAGTATTGCATCTTTCTCATCAGTGGGTAGCTTTAGTGCCAACCTGTTGTTTCTTTCCTCAAATCTACCAAAGAAGATGTTCAAACTGTCCAGGAATTCAATGCTGTCCTCACACTGTGCTGACCTGATTTTGTAGTCAGTGATCTCCTGTATGCCTTCCAATATGCCTTGCATCCTTCATGTCTTCAAAGTGGCTCTGCACCTTTCTGCCATACTCCCTCTTAGCTTCCATTATACCCCTCTTCAGATTACCTCTGCTACACTTAGGGCTGCTTTGTCCTTAGCCCTGTAAGCTGTGTTTCTCTTCTACAGAAGCTCATATACCTTAGGGGTGAGTCATAGCTTTTTGGTTAGCTCTAATAGTGATACGCTTGGTATTTGTTACCCCATCAACACAGTTTAAATGTATGCCATCACTGCCTCACTGTATTCATCAATGCTCAGATGCTGATTCACTGTGGCTGCCTCCTTGAAGATATCCCAGATGGTTCTTTCAAAGCAGTCTTGGAGGGCTTCCATAGCCCCCTTGGGCCATACCCTGATTTGTTTCTTTGTGAGTTTCTCTCTGCCCAGTGCAGGTTTGTAAGCTGGCAATAGCAAGATGGTATAATGGTCAGTTTCCCGTTTGTGGAAGTTGCACTGCCTTATAAACTTTCTTTAACTTTATGTACACCTTGTCCAGAATATTAGCACACCTTGTAGGAACATCCACATACTGATGGCAGTGTGGGAGTACTTCTTTCAGATCTGCTTTATTAAAGTTACCAGCTGCCACGTGTACAAAGTCAGGATATTTGTTCCGCAGCTCAAAGCAAGAAAATACACAAATCCTGAGCGCTCCACTATAAGCGGCCAAACCACATGGACACGTGTATAGTAAAATAAGAATTATTTATTTTAAGTGTACAATTATAAAATCCACTTTTTGTTGAGAAAAAAATAACTCAACTTCTTCAGAAAACTGAATGACAACCATTTCTAAATGCAGGTGTCTTAAATAGATTTCAAGACAAGTCACATGGGGTTATAATTAACTGATCAGTACTTAAAGTAATATGTAATCGCATGTTGTGCTATTAATAAAATGTTGTTTAAACATAAAAAAGTGAACATTAATGTACATATTTGTCACACAACATCAACTGTTACAAAAGTTGTTATCCAAAATATTTAAACTATTTAGTAACAGTTGTCCTTACTGACTTGTTTGGGTCTATTCTCATATCATAGCACACCGGGCATCGATGAACATACTAAATAAATAGATGGTAAAAAATACCATTAATAGATGAATAATAAATGAAGGATAAATGATGAAGAATGTATGAAAAGATATATATATATATATATATATATATATGAAAATATTAAATGATGAAAGATAATAAAAAGTAAATACACTATGTAGATGTCTAAAATAGAAGAAAAAGATGGTGTCTGTGTCATGGAATTCTTGATGACCTTGTTGACCTGAATATGTTTGTCAGGCGTGTGGGTGTATGTTCCGCAGCTCACCAATGTGATTGCATAGTTTATTTAGAACCTCAGTGGTATTAGCAGTAGGTGGGATATACAACACTGTTACACTGACCACATTCAGCTCCCTGGGCAAGTAAAATTGTCTATATTTAATTGAGAGGAGCTCTTAAGTTTTCACATCAGTATGATAGTATGATTTCACAGTTGTGGCACCATCTTTTGTTAACATAGATGCAGACTCCACCTCTTCTGGCCTTTCCACACAGTGTATGTTTTCTATCTGCACAAAACAGCGTAACATTCTCTAAGTTTACTGTACTGTCATTTATCTTGTCATGCAGCCCTGTATGAGCAATCGAAAATAAACAAGTATTTCTCACCTTGTTCTTGTTGGAGAGTTCCAATCTCAAGTAGTCCATCTTACTATCCAGTGATCTCACATTAGCTAGCAGTATAGTTGGTAGTACAGGCCTGTAGGGGTTTGCTTTTAACTTTGCATCATTACCTGTTCTGCAGTGCCTTTTCCTTGTTCACTGACATCTCTTTCTCTTTTTCCTTGTCCAGCATATTCCTGAAACCTGTTCTACCAGTTTCAGACACTTTAGAGTGTGAAGAATTAATAAACCCAGTTAAAATACCCAGTTGTTGTAGCTATGTGCAAGTAGTAGGCCCCAGATACTCTGCAGACTTCAAGGTATCCAACTAGCAACATGTAGATATTAACTGTGTAACCTCTAGTAACTTCTGTAACCATGCAGGTGGTGGTGGCTGTCAGACTACACCCAGTAAATACATATGCAACTTGGATTTAATTTCTTTTTGATAGCCAGATAATCATGTGGATACCAGTTTGTTCAGGTCATCCCATGTACAGTCTTCCTCAAGAGATGCTTATTGCCACTGTAAACACACTTTAGAACCTGATACATCGCTGCTGTCCCCCTTTATGTCAAGTGTATCTTTACTGTTACTGCACTTCACCAACGGCAACTGGGATGAGAAAACAGCAGATTTATTAAAATAAGCATAACTTTACCAGGAAATATTAGCACTTTCGTCTTACAATTAAGACTTCTTCAGATATATACAACAGAACAAGTACTCAGCTTAAAAAGTCCAGTAAAGTCACATGATACAGAACACAATGAACTGATAAGAAGGAAAGGAGAGGCAAAGCAATTTAAAGTGACAGGCAATAATTGCAAAGGAATTACACAGAATACCTGCACAAACCATAAAACTGACACAAAGTGTAGCAAAACTGAAGTAAAATGCTTTAAATAATTCTTAAAAAAATGTTAAAAACAAATATTCAAAAATATTTCAGAGTATATCACTATCTGTCCATTGCTCTCCTTTTTACAGAGCACTTGATACTAATAACATCATTCAAATAATAGACAGATAGTAATATACTCTGAAATATTTTTGATTAATCTTGAATATTTGTTTTTTTACAATTTTTTAAGAATTATTTAAAGCATTTTACTTCAGTTTTGCTATACGTTGTGTCAGTTTTATGGTTTGTGCAGGTATTCTGTGTAATTCCTTTGCAATTACTGCCCATCACTTTAAATTGCTTTGCCTCTCCTTTCCTTCTTATTCATTGTGTTCTGTATCATGTGACTTTACTGGTCTTTTTTAATCTGAGTACTTGTTCTGTTGTGTATATCTGAAGAAGTCTTAATTGTACGATGAAAGTGCTAATATTTCCTGGTAAAGTGGTGCTTATTTTAATAAATCTGTTGTTCTATCATCCCGGGTGCCATTGGTGAAGTGCAATTTGGCTGGTTTATTTTTCCATTTTGATGATTAGATTATTGCTACAAATGATTTTACTTTAAGCCTCTCAGTGGCTTTGTAGACATTTTGTTTGGGTATGGAAGTATAACACAGAAGGCTAAGACTGTTAACTTCTATACAGTCATGTTAACTTGGGCTTGAGTGTTTCAAATATCACTTGATCATTGTGTGACTTTGAACAAGGTTCTTAAAACAAAGATCCTAAGTCACCCACAAATATATTAATCTTACATGGCGAAGAGGAAAGTAAATAACTAAAACAAGTTCAAGTGTAAGTTTTGTCCCAGTGTATTTCCATTTGCACTTATTTGCTCTGGTTTCTGTAGTACATAGGTTCATAGGTTGATACTAGGCTATCTGGCCTATGGCATTTACAAGCCTAGCCAGAGTGTGTTTGGCTTTCGCCACCCTTCTTAGATTAGTTGACTGTGCCTCTGTATAGTAGGTCACAGAAGATAGCCCATTTAAGGTTAGTTTACCATGCCTCTGTCTAGCAGTGACACAGAAGAGATCCCAGGGGTAAATTTACGATCTCCCATCCAAACGTCAAGATTCTTCTTGAAGAAGGTCATTGAGGGGCTCTGTCTGACATGGATTGGGATTTTGTTCCAGAGTGAGGGGAGCCTCTGGGATATGAATCTGTCCCTCCAGCATGTTCTATTTATTTCTGTGCTGAGGTTTAAGTCACTGGACCATGTAGTTCTGATGGATTTGGATTTCTTGAGGTGGAGCATGTCCATTAATTCTGGGTTGGACATGGCTTTATACGTCAGGCACAGATCGCCTCTGAGTAGGCGGTAAGCAACTGAGTAGAGCTGAAGTTTCTTTAGCCTAACTGCATAGGGCATCTGTTTGAGTCCCTTGATCCTCTTGGTGAGGTACTTTTGGGGTCTTTCTAGTTGTAGCAAGTGTCGGGTAAGGTATATCCCAAATGGGACATTGTATTCAATTATGGGCCTGATGAGTGATGAGTATTGGGGCACAATGACCTCTCTTGATCTAGATGTGAACCCCTTCATGATAAGTTGGGCTATATCGAATGTCTTTCTAACCACTTTGGCAATGTGATTGTCAAAGGAGAGATTGCAATCTACTTGGGTCCCCAAATCCCTAATTACTTCTTCCGTACTTAATGGATTACCACCTATGTGGTAATTTGTGGGCACTTTGTTTTTCCCAAAGGGGATGACTATGCACTTTTTGGCATTTAGCTTTAGGCCATGGCTCTGGCACCAGTTATCCGTCTCTGTGAGACCTTTTTGGAGGATGCTTGTGTCAGCCGGCGAGTCAATTATGGCCCCCAGTTTGCAGTCATCTGCAAACTTTGTCAGCCATAGTCCTCCTGTGTTAGTCTGTACCTCAGAGAAATATATACCGAACAAGAGAGGTCCCAGGACTGAGCCTTGTGGGACGCCACTTGTAACTGGTTTAGAGTCTGACATGGCACCTGCAATTCTGACCATGTGGGTTCTATCCCTAAGCCAGTTTGCAACCCATCTTGTGACATACGGGTTGATATTTAAGCTGGTGAGCTTATTTATGTTGCCCGAGTGGGGTATTGTGTCGAAGGCTTTTGCAAGGTCAAGGTAGGCTGTGTGGACTACCTTCCCTTCATCTATGGCCTTGGTGACTGTTTCAAAGAAATTGACCAGGTTCAAGAGGCAAGATCTGCCCTTAACAAAGCCGAATTGTGTAGGATCCAGTGTTTGGAGGTTCCCAATGTCTTTGTTTATGAGTTCCATGATGACACGCTCCATAGCTTTGCAGAACAGGCTAGTTAGGCTGAAATTCATTATAGAAATGGGTAAGTGTACGTTGGAGATACCTGCATTTGCTGTGTCTGGGATGATAATGGGGCATTCAAGAGCTGCATTTGTTATGTGATTTATGGAGGCATGTGATCCTTGTGACCTGAAGTGGTGAATATGTGAGCATCTGTTAGTGTTAGCAGTGCAATAGTATGCCTCAGGTGGGGTCCACTGATAACAATTGAAACCAAATAACTGTAAACACATTTCATTGACAATATTCACATTAACAAATAGTAAATACATATTTAATAATAAAGCTTTCAACAGCTATACCACAAACAATACCTAAAATAAAATAATTCAGAAACTCACTTTTAAGCAGGCACACACACTTTTACCTTTATTTTTAATCACAGGTCCATTAAACACAAGTACCACTATTCAGGATATGACACAGTAGAACTATAACATTTCTAATGTTGTGAAGGGCTTCTCTTATTCGACCTAACAGCACTATGCATAACTCAATGTACATATTTTAATTTAATAATTACTCTGGAACCTATTTTAGACAAAAAGTACATATCATATAATGTTAAACTTCACTTGTGTTGTTTTATGCATTGTATTCTTTACTTTACCAACAGGTTCATTATATTGTTATCCATTATTATGAGGCTTATCATTATTGTTATATTTATTTTTACTTTTATTTGTTAACCAGATATGTGGACTGCCAGAGTTGATCCTAACATGATACAAACCATCTACAACACTGGACAGCAGACAGCAATCTATAGAACAGCACAGTCTAAGTAGCTCAACAGGTAACATACCTGCCTTTGGTGCAGAAGGCTGTGGACGCAATTCCCACACCTGATAGTTGGATTAATTTTTAATACTGACACTGTAGTGCAGCATAAGGTGGATAATTTGGTAGAGCCAGCAGATATCAGAAGGAAAGAAGACAGAGCTGTCTCTAGGAATGTAGAGGTTATATAGTCCTTATGGACCATGTAACCTGCGTTCGATTAATGGCTTGGGAACTCTCAGGTGTGGCATGGGGTTGGGTGGAGTTGGTCACAGGTTGTAGCAGTCCTTTGAGGAAGGAGGATGTCCCACCACCCAGGGGCATGCATGTGACTCACCAAGCCACTGATTGTTAATGACCTTCATTGTGCAAGTATTCTTGTGGTGATGACGGCTGCTCATCCTCCCTTCCCTATCCAGGGGAGGGGGTCTGGCCAAAAAAAAAAAGCCCTTGTGGCACTGTTGCAAGCACTCTTCATGGCTGTCTAGATGATACTCTCCCAGGTGGCTCGGAAAAATGAGCTTGAGTCTATCCATTGAGGCTTGATAGTCAGAAGGAGAAATGGATAGGAGGGCAAAAAGTATAAAGTAAAAAAGGAAAAAGATACTACCCAAGAGCAGAAAGAAAGGGTCAAATCAGGAATCTGAGTACAGAGGTAAATGCTGAGGAAATTGTATGTTTATTTGGCTGTATCAATGTATGGGTAATAAAACGGCAAAAGTATATCAAATAGGTTAAAAGAAAGATAGGTATTATAGGGAAAAGGGTGGAAGAGAGACACAAGTAGATAGAGAAAGCTGAGAAGGGAGACTGGCATGAGAGAATGTAACAATTAAGAACAGTGGTTAGATGACTCTTTTCAGGTCTGAATATGAAGACAGCGAAAGAGGCAAGACTATTCAGCCAGATAATGGGTTTTATATAACATAGTAACAACTGCAAATAGGCTCTAATTGTTGTGCCATATCCACCTTGGAATGGAGAAGATGGTTCTCTTTTAGTTAGAGTTCCAAATAAGGCCACATGTAAGTTATGTTAGTTCATTCTGAGGGTATTTTATGCACCCACTTCCAAAGACTATGAAGATAATTTTTGGCAAGGTAATTTAGCAGCAGAAGAAAAGACATTTATACTTGTAGAAAACAGATGGTTGTCAGCACAATGTTCAACCTGTAAGTTAGGAAGTGCAGTAGTATATTCACCGATGAAAATAGAGAGTAGGATAGGACCTATTTCTTAACTTCAAGAAAATTCGGAGTCAGGAAAAGACTCTGAGTCCCAGAGAGAGAGAGAGTACTGAAAGCAGTGGAGTCAGGGAAAGACTCTTGAGTCCCAGAGACAATACTGAAAACGGACCTTAAATGTTATACAGAAGAAGTAGTTTTTATTTATGTCTAATTTATTACTAACTGTGACTAAGTCATGGCTGAAATGTGGCCTGTGTAGTTCAGTTAATCTATCTGCTTACAATAAATAAAAATTAAAATGGAAATATAGTAAAATAAAATAAAGCTGTCTGGTTAAGTGACTTGGTTGGAGCTATTCTCTTTCAAGTAAGAACTGTGGCAGCAAAATCCAAAAGTACTGCATGAAGCCTGTTAGTCTAGTATTTCTTTAATATTTTAACAACTCGGAGCCTAAAATTTCATCATGTGGGGATCTAAATGTATATAACAGACCCCCCAGTGTTGCTATAGATCAGGATTAAACAAAAGGAAAGCTACTTTTGGACCTGCAACATTTTGTTCCCAGTATGTCATGAGTACACCATCCTTTGGATATTTCACCATTCCTGCATTGTAATTTGCTTACTAACTGGCAGATGGGTCTATATTATATACTCGAAGATACAGAATGCCGCCAACCTTTTCATCGACACATATGATCAGCGAAAGGCCATGTCATCGGTTTCTTACCAAGGGAAAGAAATAGGTTGGCTGTTGTTTTAAATCTGCCCTTTCCCCCACTGTAGTGCAATCTTTTAGTTAGGGGGGTCCCCACATTGGGTCATGTGGGAGGTGAAGCCCCCCCACTTCATAGTGTTGGTTATATTGTGTCCTGCATAGCTGGCCTACCGATTTCTTTCCCTTGGAAAGAAATCCATGATGTGGCCGTTCACTGAAGTGGGCATTCGACACATATGTGTTGATGAAAAGGTTGTTGACATTCTATAGCTTCAAGTTTATAATATAGACCCCTGGCAGGTTGTACATTGTGAAGCTATAGGCGGTATTCACAGTCCGGGACTTCTTATTTTCATAGTGGTGATCTGTGAAGAGTGGCACTATGTGGATATGCAAATTCTGGACTGTGAGCATGCTTACAAAGATGCAGAAGAGTTGCAGTAAACATGCCCTCATCACAAACGCACAACATGTTTAATGCATAAGCAATAAAGGGACAGCTACTATGCTGTAAGGGGCTCTTCACGTATGCATATGAGTTGGATTCATATACATGACTGTATAATGAGCTCATCTGCATACTAAATGTGTAAATAACACTGATACCAGTAAGCAGCAGTTTTCAGGGAGAATACAAAGATGCATGGGGATATCAGATGGTGCATCTGCATACCTGGACATTTTACTGAAGGGGGCACTTGGGGAAACTTTTCATTTTGGTGCTTGTGCAAACTAGGAAATATTAGTGAAGGGGTCGCTTGGTGAAATAAATCATTTGTGTGTCAAGGCAGTGCTCATACCTTTTAACTGTGCAGATTTTTGCAGAATGGCTAGATTTTTGCCTCATAATTTTGGTCTGATCCTCAAAAATTTGGTTTTCTTGTAAATCACTGAAGACTGAAGTCAGTAAATAATGACATGCATTTGAGTTTCAGACTTCATATCCTTTAGGAAATGCATTGTAACACAAATCCTATTATTCTAGCAACTCTCTAAGTTTATAAGAGCAATATTTAAAATCTGTTCCTATTTGTGTGCCTTTGTTCCCCATTATTTCAGTCTTTGTCCAGATTCCTTGCACTAAGAAGTCGAAAGGTATGGAAGTGCTTGTGCATTCATGATCAGACTGCTGAAGTGATTATTGGGCGAAATAATTTATTGTGTCATTTTACTGCTTGTGCATAGTGAATACAAACTAATGAAGGGGTTGCTGGGAGAAATTTTTAATTTGTGTGTCAGGGAAGTGCTTCTGTATAGTTGGACAAACAATTTCATGGATTGCAATTCCAATACAAAAAGCAAAGCATCATTTTTAGCAACGGATATGCATACTGAAAGGATGCCGGACTATGAATAGCAAAACTACCTCATTAGCATACTATACCCTTCAGCATTTTTCATTTGCATCTCATTATTTTTAGGGCTTACACATTAGTGTAAATAGCCTCTATGAATCTTGCCTTTGCTACACTCATTACTAAGCCTCAGGAATACCCCTACTGTATTTGTGCAAGCAACTATGAATATTTGGCTATGTTTGCTATAATTAGCATTCTATCCTTAGTTGTCATATAAAATGTCATATTATGATGCCCTTAATCTATCATGTAAAGTTTAAAAATATGTTAAATTCTTATATACAAAAAAAATTGGGTTTTTTAAAGAGGTTACTGGAAGAATGAAATTTACAGAAAGATTATCAGCTGTATTCTCAGGGCCACAAGAAGAAGAAAAATGTCTGTAGCTCTAAGACTAATTCATTTGTTAGAATTTTGAAGTTGAGTAGTTTCAGATGGTTTAATTGTTTAGTCACTTTAATGCATCAGCATCTGATAACATTGCCCTGTACTGAAAAGTGCATCTCAAGTTCTGTTCTACTGAATAGTAGTATTATGTCAAGTGTCAAGAACAGGTTATGGGCCTTAACTCTCATGCTAATGTTATCAGTAAATATTCTAGATGCAAGCAATTTAACTCAGGTGCCACCAAATATTCTAGTATATAGCAATCGGGGCACAGGCTTTAAAACACATCCTGATGTACCAAATACTTTGATGGGTAGTTCATGTTTGAATCTCACCGCTGCTACAACATAATGTGAGGTGTAAGGGTCACTAAACAGCAATCCCCACCCCACTGGCACCTATTATATATGCAGGGGTGACTAACCATAAGAGTTTATGGCAAATGTGTACAACTTTCTTGAGTTATGACTGACACCTGTTATACCCAAATACACTTTACATCATCAGTTGCAGAAGATGGTTATAATCACTGACTCCCCAGGGTTTCACTCTCACAGTTTTTCCAAAGAGGTGCTACAGATACCTTTCCAGTGATAGTTCCCCTTTCCTGTATTCAAGGTACACACTGCCACCAATCAGATCACTAATCCGATACCAAGATCTCAGTGATTGAACTCTCTTCCAATGATCCAACCAACATTAAATTGTAATAGCCATTGTCCAAGAAGTCTCTCTTCAAAAAGTGTGGATACTAACAGTCAGAAAAAAATTTAAATAAAACATCCACTACATGTATTTACAAGTGAACAAATAAAAATGTTTATTTTTCAAAATATCTGATTATACATGCAAAACAACACTGCAGTTGCACAGGAAATATTAAATGAGATGTTTTATATGGATAGACTGAAGTCAGAAGAAACTCTAACTGCATATGTTGTTGCTATCTCTGATTATTTATTATAGTTGTGTGAAGCCTAAGGATGAAAATAAAATGCAAGAAATCATAAGGGAATGTGCAAGTTAATAGGTTCACAGGCATAAGTGCTAGGACAGCTGCTCATGACGGCCATATTAAGTCTAGCCAGTTTCCCTTTTTGGTGCTTGAGTTATCCTATCTCATTCAGTGCTAGACTGGCCTTACCGTCCCATGGCTGATAATTATATATTACCCCTAGTGAGAATAACTGGGACCATGCCATGGATGATTTGAGGGGACCATGCATGTGATAAAACATTTAGGAGCTCCTCAGTCCATTAGTAGTACAGGGGTCAGTTCTCAGGTAAATTTTCTGTTTCTGATTCACAGACCCAAGTTGTACTTGAACATGGACAGGGATGTGCTTTGTTTTACGTCAATGCAAAAACTTGAAAGTCAGTGATTTGCAAATCCATGGTTTAACTTTCTCCACAAATTACAATTTCCTTAAGTTCAAATAACCCAGGTATACAGAAAAGAAAAGCAGCAGCTCTGGTGCAGCACATTTCATGGAGATTAGAGGCATTTCTAAGGCCAAGTAGCGGTCTCATACAAAAAGGAAGCAGTGGATAGCAGCAGCAGCTCTGGTTAAGTACATTCGATGGTGGTCAAAAAGATTATCAACACAGCAGAATGTATCTCTCCTTTGAAAACACAGGCAATGCCAGTCCATGGTGAGGTAATTCAGCTTGACAAGGAAATAACAAGCAAGGAGACGAGGCAATTCCATGTTACAATTCACAATTCTATATTATTAAACCAAGCAGTTATACATTCTACATATCTAATTAAACACACACATATTTGCATATTAAAACCAAGTACAGCATATATTATTTGACACCAACACTTTTTTGAATCTAGCTTTAAAATTTCGTTTTGAATATGATGTTGATGTATGAAAAAGAAAACAATCAACAGCTCCATCATTTCCAAATTAATAAGCATCTATACCATTTATCATAAAAGGTGATAATATATTTAGTGAATATGCTAAACTGATCGCATGGTCAATTTAGATTAGTTTTTAGTAGAGTGTCGATGGTTTTCACATATTGCATGTTGGCAACATCTAGGCTTGCAAGATGTAGAGACCTCTAAAACACAAACCCATTGCTGACAGAACAGTGTAAGAACTACAAGTTCCTGAAGAAATGTATAGATTTATTTAGTGCATGCTGAACCACTTCCTCAGTTGTGTTATGCATCTGCTGTGCCCTCTCCTAGAACTGGTTCATATCATCAAGCTGGCTTTTTGGCATTACATTTTATTCCAATTCAACAAATGGCTTCTCATTGAGGTGAACAAGGAAATCCTTGTGAATGTAGTTTATCAGGTTTTCAGCAATGCTTTAACAATGGATCTTGTAGGATATTGGCAGGAAAATTAAAAGTCATGGGGTATGGCTGAAAGAGATGACATGGTTTGAAAACTGACTTTCTGACTAAAAGCCAAAGACACTTGTTAATTATGGTTAGCAAATGCAACCATGTCACTGGGTATTGACTGGGAAAACTGACACCCACTGAAGGTGGATGTGCAGGAATATGTAACTTAACATGTAACATTGATCCTGAATGAAAGAATAATAACCTTCAGGCTAATTCATTTGGTGGAATGATGCTAAGCTGCATATGTTAAAGTGCATGTGAATGGACTGCTAATTTTGACCACTTCATGTAAGAGGTAACAGCAGAGAACTGGATAACTTGTCCTATTATTACAAATATACAGATGTTACTTCTGTGAGAGAAAGTGAAAGGAATATAAGTGCTAGACCCTTTCTACATAGAAAGCACATGGCAGAGTGGCTTATGCCAGTTCAGAATTTATGTTTTCCATTGACCCATATCTATGAAAATAATGCAGTCTGTGATTTTTATAAACAGAAACTGGAACGTCTTTATTGCATCTTCTAATTTTTGAGATATTTGTGCAACATTAAGTTATGGTTTTAAGAACAGAAAGAATTAAAACAGCAGCTTTATTACAAGAGACCACCCACTCTGTCAGGGTGTACCAGTGAGGGACTCAGTCTTGCAGTAAATGGACGAATTTTCAGCTTATGCATTTAAGTTCTGTGATGATTACAATAATTTAAATGTAGTTTATTTTTGCTAAATGTACCTCCTGCTCTAGTTTATGAGGCTGTGGTGGTGCAGCGGTTAGCATTGTCGCCTCACAGCAAGAGGTTCTCTCGTTCAATTCTTGGCTGGAGAGCCTTCTGTGTGGAGTCTGCATGTCCTCCCCGTGGTTGAGTAACGTATAAAGACATGCAGGTAGGTGCGTGCATGAATGTTTGTGCCTTCTTTGAAGGTTGGGCATTGGGCTGGCAACTTGGCACAGTAAAAATCCACTGCCAATCATTAGCAGACCAGAGTTCCACTGTGGTGACCCTTAACTGGGAAAAGCCATAAGACATTACTTTTACCTCCTGCACTAGTTTCTAAGTTAACAAAACCATTTGGACACTGAGGGAGTGCATCTCTGAACATGTGTCACACAGTCGGAATCCTGAGAGTAAGCCTGCATTATCTAACATGTTATTGACATGGCTGCTCACTATGCTATGAAGTCTTTTGTTTTGGAGTTGGTTTATTCAACCATCCATAGAAGGGATATGACAGATAAAAATCAGTATGCATAATATAAGTGGATTTTGTTGTTAAAAGCAGAAGTATTGTCTGGTTTGAATGAGGAATTTAGTCTAAAAATTATTTTAAAAGAAAGAAGTTTAAGATGTTGATGCTGTACTTTTTTGGTTTAACTGATTGTATTAACACGCCACATTTCTGAAAAATGTATTGTGTAAATGCTTTTATGTTAGTGAATTTAAACATTTGAAGACACATTTTTATATATTAAAGCTTAAATGTTATAATATTATCACTATAATAAAAATGTACTAACTTTAGTTCTGAACTACCATCTGTTTTTTATTGTTTATGTGTGGGTTTGTTATTTGCATTTGTTTGCTAAGCTCTTTTGGGTTTGTTTTCTGTTGTGTAATACCTACAGTAATACAGAAAACAAGTTAGATCTAAAAGAGAATGTCAACCAGATTCAATAAAGTGAATTCACAGTGAAGTGTCTTATAGAGCCAATATTAAAAAACTCACTGATTTAATTTACAAACATAAAACTCTGGGTATTGGCAATTGTTACTTGCATGACTGTATTAAAAGGGGTATAGTACCCAAAGGATTGCGTTTTTATAAGTTTCCGAACAATGTAGTGGAAGGCCCCCCCTTCACGAAGAATTGTTGAGTATTTTTGACCGTAGTGGTTTTGAAGTCATGAAAGCCCTGATTAAAGAAAATGAAAGGATTATGGGGAAAGTATATCAGGATATAGAATACATTAATGAAATAGTGACCAATGATCTTATCATTAATGAAGCAGTGACCAATGATCTTATCATTCATGAAGTAGTGACCAATGATCTTATCATTAATGAAGTAGTGACCAATGATCTTATCATTAATGAAGCAGTGACCAATGGTCTTATCATTAATGAAGTAGTGACCAATGATCTTATCATTAATGAAGTAGTGACCAATGGTCTTATCATTAATGAAGTAGTGACCAATGATCTTATCATTAATGAAGTAGTGACTAATGATCTTATGTTTTCTGTTGAAAATGACAAGAGAAAATATTTTATTATTAAGCAACAGGTGGAAGAAAAATGTCATGTTATTTTTAAAAGGAAGTGTGGCAAAATAGATAGGGATTTGAGGGATTACAGACAGAAAAAAGCATACCCGTACCCTAAGAATGACAAATTTGGTTAAAAAAAAAACTATTTTTTTGATAAATCTGGACCACAACACAGTACTTATTCCTCTTCTTTTCCACCAGGGGGACACAATGCCTGGGACTCTATGGACCATAGAGGGATCTAACTGATTCAAGGATGGGGAACATCAGGATTCAAATAATACTGAATTCTCGGAACTTAGGAGATCAGATAGGTTAAGGCATAAATCCCCTGTGCGGTATTTTTACAGGGGTCCCCCAAACAGCATGAGATAAATAAGAGAGGTAGCCAGGAAGTGGGACTAGCCAACATGTTGGACCAGTGGAGTACAGGGAATATTACTGTGTATGGACCATGTCACACCCTACATGACTTTAAAATTTACAATTACAGCAGTGAGGAGATTGATAGGAAACATTTTCTTTTATTTTCAAAAGGTTTTAAATTCATCCCCTCTACAGGGGGTAATTTAGTGGACAGCTTAATAGACTTGAGGATTTTTCTACGGAAAAGGAATTTAGATATTATGTTTCAGGTGCAACAGGATGGTGGTACTAATAGTGGTATTAGAAGACCTAGTACCTATAATCCCCCTATACACGCCCAGCTAAAAAATTTTGAAAGGGAGGTCAAAGAAGAAATCAGGAATGTTTATAGGGGTGGATGGCATGGTAAATTTAACATGACTAGAGAAGAAAAGGTACTTCTCAAATCCATTCAAGAAAATAGATACCTGAGGGTGATGCAACCCGACAAAGGTGGAGGGGTGGTCTTCATGGATAGTATTTTGTATACCAGTAAGATGATGGATATGCTTAATGATATCAACAGGTATGTTAGGGTACCCAAGAATGAGATTAATTTAGCATACCGTAAGATTGATTTGGTTTTACAGGACATGCTGAATGACAATTTTATAAACCAGGACACTTTTAAGTATCTCAGTGTGGACAGACCCCATATCCCTGCTATTTTCTGTATACCCAAGGTACATAAAGTGTGGAGGTTCCACCCCTGAGACCCATTGTGGCAGCCAATGGCTCTAAAAACAATCTGTTGGCCAAATTTTTGGATATAAAATTAAAAGATATTTGGTTAGGGCCAATGGTATACTTAAGGACTCCTGGGAATTTCTGAGAAGTATTAATAGCAACATGTATTCAGATTCCTTAATATTTGTAACCCTTGATATTCAGGATTTATTTAATGTGATTCCACATTCTACAGGGTCAGAATGGTTCCAGGATGCCATTCACCAACATGGAAAACTTGACCACAATACTTTTCTGGTTTATACAGAGTTGATGGATTTGGTATTGAAACACAACTTTATATTTTTTGAGGGTGAGTTGTTTAAACAGATCCAGGGAGTGGCCATGGGGGCAAGTTGTGCCCCTACTTATGCCAACATTGTGCTCATGGTTTGGGAAGAGAAGTTTGTGTTCCAGTCTGAATATGCACAATACTGGGTGTATTACAAATGTTACCTGGATGATATTTGCATTTTTTGGAAAGGTAGTATGGAAAAGTTAACAGACTTCATTGACTATCTAAACCATACCACTAATTTTTTGAAATTTACTTCCCATATTACACATGACTATATGAACTTTCTGGACGTCACTATTAAAAAAGACATCCTAGGGCAGCAGTTTATATCTAATGTATATAGAAAGGAAACCTTTTCTAACTCGTACCTATATTTCACTAGTTCCCATCCGTTTAAACAGAAGAGAAGTATTATCAAGGGACAATTTGTCCGTAGTTGTAGGATGACCTCTTTGGACTCGGACTTCGAAGACGAAAGTCAGAGAGTCAAAGAAATGTTTATATCTAGGAAGTATCCTAACTATTTAATTGATGAGGTTTTGGAGGAAGTAAAGAATGGGAGAAAGGATAGGTTTGCCCCTATTTTGGGAACAGGAAATACAAGTGTGATAGTACCAATAAATGTGCAGGGTACCACACAACAACCAGGGATGACGTTACCAGGGATGAAATCAAGAAACCTTGGGGGTAACTATGTGATGTTTTATAATCAGAATACCTCTAGGGTTAAAAACATTATTACTCAACACTGGAGCAGGTTTAGGTGTTATTCAGAGTTGGACGTTTTGTTTACCAACACCCTAGGATTTACATATAAAAAAGGCAGGAACCTCAAGGATTTGCTGGAGCATAATGGTTCTATTGTTTCATGTAAGAAATTGGGAACTTACAAATGTGGGGCATGTGCCCAATGCCCATATATACTTAGACAGGATTCTGCATACATCCTGTCAAGAGACCATCAGATTCAGAGTAGTAGTTTTTCCAACTGTAATAGTGAAGGCTTGATTTATTTAGCCCTATGTAAAACCTGTGGTGCATTTTACATTGGAAAAACTACTCGTAAACTCAAAAGGAGGATTTATGAGCATTTATATGCTATTAGAGTCGAAGATATTATAAATGCCTTGTTTAAACATACACTGACATGTCCCCAAGCAAAATGGGACTTCTTTGTTGTAGAGAAGGTGCAATGTGATGTGAGGGGGGGCCGTGGGAAAATAGGATAGAGGTGAGAGAAATATTTTGGCAGTTGTTATTGGAAGCCAATAGATTCCCAGGGCTGAATGAATACATATCCATTGCCCCTATTTTAAAAATGAGAGCTGCAAAACTATAAAATAACTATAAAATAAGTATATATATTGTTTTGCAAGTTCCTTTTGTTGGTTTTTGATTCAAGTTTATTTATCTGTCCAACACATTGTGATGGTTTTAGTATTTATATATTTATTTTAAAGTTCTTTTAAAAATGTGCATGTTTTTATCTACTTTCATCTGTATTTGTGGCAAGTTGGTAGGTTGTCACGAATATTTTAGTTACAGGATTTCATTGGTGTCAATTAAACAATTGTTTTAATTACTAATTAGATTGGGAGGGGTATATAAGCAGGCACAGCCTTCATTCTTTCATTTTACATCTGAGGAAGTCTGGTGGACAAAAACGCTTTGTATTGTGTGGCGTTTATGTGATTAAACCTGCTGCTGCTTACACCTACAGGCTCGTGTTTTATTATTACCTTCTGCCTCTTTGGGTGCCTGTTGTGGTTTTACAGATTCAATAAAGCCTACATGGTCTGTTTACACTGTGTGTGCATCAAGGTAGCACATTGTTTTGGATTCAGTAAGCGTTGCACACTGCTGCACAAACAAGGTAAACACTGTGGTGCGCTAATTACAGCATAATTAAATACAGATGAATTGTATGCTAATCAACCAATCCAAATTCAACAAGCAATAAAGCAACTGTATAGACTCAGTGCAAGTTTTCCCTGCAAATTCCAAAACCTACTGGATCAGGAAGAGCACCCTTTTCTTGAATTACTTTGCTCTATAGTCAAATTTCACTGGTCGTCCCATCCTTCATCCAGCCTGAATCAAGCTATAGTAGGATTGCACCCTGTAAAGAAACCTGGGAATTACTTGTTAAAACAGATTGGAAAGAGCACTCTTTTCTTGAACTTCTTTGCTCTGAATTCGAATGTCACTGGTCCCTCCCCCTTCCTCCAGCCTGAATCAAGCTGTAGTATGCTTGCACCCTGTAAAGAAACCTGGGAATTACTTTTTAAAACAGATTGGAAAGAGCACTCTTTTCATGAACTACTTTGCTCTGTACTCAAACGTCACTGGTCCTCCACTGTTCCTCCAGCCTGAATCAAGCTGTAGTAGGATTGCACCCTGTAAAGAAACCTGGGAATTAGTTGTTAAAACAGATCGGGAAGAGCACCCTTTTCTTGAACTACTTTGCTCTGTACTCGAACATTGCTGGTCCCCCCCCCCTTCCTCCAGCCTGAATCAAGCTGTAATAGGATTGCACCCTGTAAAGAAACCTGGGAATTAAAACAGATTGGGAAGAGCACCCTTTTCTTGAACTATCTAGGTGCTTGCCTTCTGTTTTATCACACATTGTATTCTTACTACTATTTGTTCTGTGGCTTGCCCACTCGCAGGGGCTACTTGGAGAATGTCCGCTTCCTCCTCTAGCTTCTCTTTTATATTTTATTGTACTAATTCCCCTTTCTAGCCACCTGTGCCCTTGCTGTTTCTCTCCTGCCGGATCCCTTCCCACTCCTGCAGTTTACCTGTGTGCAAAACTTAAAAGCAATAAAATATAACTAAAGCGCGCTGCACATTTAAAAAACACTGAACCATTGTGCCTGTAAATGCAACCTTTGCTCACTTACTTGCAGTTCTTTTTTTAGAGTAGAGTGTAACGTACCTGTATATCCTCAGACTAGCTTATTGTTTTTTTCCATTCCAATTGCCCCTTCCAGCTGGTCCCGTATACCCCCAACGTCTTCCCACATAGTACAGCTATTGAAACTGCCACTCTCCCTAACAGCTACTTCATAGAAATAATCCAAAAACTTACATTAAATGGCAATACTTCGCCTACCCCTCCTAGATCCTTGAACATAACTCCCTTCGAATGCACCAACTTGTAATACTTTCCCTGCCCCTCCTTTATCCCCCAGTATTCCACCTTCCAATACCTTCTCTTAATAACCCATCACCACCTCCATCAGCAATCTCTCTTTTCCAAGTGCAGGCCTTGCTCCCTCTCCACTGATAAACTACCTTCCTACTTTCTTAAAATTGCTGCAGATTCCATTGCCTATCCTGTCTCCATACTTATAAATCATTCCATTACTGAAGCCTGCATTCCTGATCTTTGGAAATCCTTCTACACTATTCTTCTTCATAAAGGGGGAAATTCTACTGATCCAGCCAGTTTTAGGGCCATTGCCATACTCTCCCCATCTCCAAAATCCTGGAAAAGTGTACTCATACCCAGTTACTCAAACACCTGCTTGATAACAACCTACTCACTTCCAACCAAAATGGCTTTAGACCCCACTACAGTACTTCTACTGCCTTACTTTCCTTCACCCAAACAGTAGCAGAGGCCCGGGACAACAACTTATTAGTATCCTGCTTATTCCTTGATCTCTCTAAGGCCTTTGACACTGCCTCTCACTCTAAACTTCTAGCTAAACTTTCCTTTCCCAGTCTCTATGGTTCTGCAATTAACTGGTTCTCATGTTATTTAACTAATAGGCAGCAGTCCATTTGTTGGCAAACTGTCTTCTCCCCCTTCCTTCCAGTCAACACTGGTATCCCACAAGGCTCTATCTTAGGCCCCCTCTTGTTCAATATTTTCATATAACAATTTACACTCTGACTGCAACCTCTCAACACTCTTACAATATGCTGAATATTCAACTCTTATTACCACTGCTCAAAATATCCTCAATCTCTTAGCTCTCACCCAGGACACCTTTTCCTCAGTTGAAACTTGGTTCTCAATCAGCTGGTACTTAATCCTAAAAAAAAAAAAATACTTATCTTTCTTCCTAGAACATTGGTAGATCATAAATCCTTCTTCTTCATCACCTCCCTCAACAATACCATCATTAAACTTGAACCTCATACCAAGATATTTGGCACCATTATTGATAATGACCCCTAACTGAAAGACACAACAACACTGATAATGAGCTAAAATATGAAGTACACATCCAACAATGTATAAAGAAAACTCACCAAAAACTAGGGCTACTATATCATAATATGAAATTCCTTACACCATCCTCCAAACTTTCACTAGCCCAATCTCTTCTATTACCCTGTCTATTGCATGCAGCTCCTATCTTAACAAATATTCCAACTACACTGCTCTCCAAACTTGAACAAGCCTACAATAAAATTGCCAGATTTGCCACTAACCTCCCCTACAATTTCCACCACTGCATTGCCCTTAAGGAACTTCAATGGTCTGAATTCTCTAACCAACTTTTACTTCATCAGCTACAAATTATCCACTCCATTCTAAATAATCCCTCTTCTTGCCCCTCCATCTCTAACCTATTATCTTATTACAGCCTTCATCATCACCTTCGCACAACCGAAAAACTTCCCCTTGATATTTGCAAACCTAATAAGAATAATGGTAAGTCCGTTTATAAGTTCTGTGTAGGCCATGCCTGGAATGCACTCCCACTTAACATAAGACAACTGTTTAAATGTGAACTTAAACAATACCTACTAAAGACATGCTCCTGTCCATGTCAGATCCCCACATGAGAACTTTATCACTTATTCACCTTCCACTCATCTACGATTTATTACCCCTCTTTCTCCTTCTTCTCTCTGTCTTATAATTTCTACTTCATTCTTTAAGGATTTGGAAACGTAACAGTAATGACAACACCTTGTATTTTTTCAAATACTTTGAATGTATTCTCATTTATTGCACTCGTTTTATAATTCTACTTTTTTTCTCTATTCCTGTATGCAGTGATGTGAATTTCAGCTAATATATCTCATGTTATGTGCTTTGTACAATTTACACTTCTGTTATATTGTTAACTTCTATAAGTTTGTAAAATATCTTGAGGTTTTCTCCTTGAGTCTCAACTGAAAATGGGCCTGTGGCTCAGTTGGACTAACCTGGTTAAATGTTAAATAAATAGATAAATAAATAAAATAAATACCGAAATGGAAAGGAGTCTACACAGAAACAATGTTAGGGGCTGCTGTTGCTTTAATTCATGTGTATGTGCAACAGGCTGAAGTCTATGCTGCTGATGCTGCTAATAGAGCTAGGCCAAGAAGGAGAAGAGTTTTCAGACCCCATTTAACCTATCATAACCTACATGATGTGGAAATTCTAGAGTGCTACAGGGTGGATAGAGCCACACTACAGGAACTCTGCAATCCCTGTCGTCCTCAACTCAGAGCCAGGGCAAACTGAGGGGAACTCCTCCCAGTGGACACAAAGGTATGTGTAGCAGGAGGAGGAAACTCCCAGATATGCTCAGAACTAGTTCAAAATGATGTGAAGATTACTGATCCTACAGACATTGCCAACATACTGGCTGACAGGTTCAGTGCAAACTTCTCCCCTCCCCAAAGGAGAGATATCTATACCAAGCGATTGCAGCCCCCCAAACATCTCCAACGCCCAAGTGAGAACTGCTCTCTCCAAAGCAAAAAACACAGCATCCATGGGACCTGATGGTGTCCCCGGCTGTGTGCTCCACGAACTCAATGAGGAATTAAACCCACAGCTAGGACAGCTGTTTAATCATAGTCTTACCTCTGGATACGTACCCAGGGGTGGCGCACTGCAACTGTGGTCCCACTTCACAAAGGCGGTGCCTCCACCGACCCTGGAAATTACCGGCCCATTAGCTTGACAAGCCTTATCTGCAAAGCCATGGAGAGGATCATAATGAACCTCATAAATAAAGACATAGGGAATTTGCAGACTTTGGATCCATCCCAGTTTGGCTTTGTCAAAGGCAGATCATGCCTTCTAAACTTGGTTGACTTTTTGAAACAGTCACCAAAGCCATTGATGAGGAAAGGCAGTCCATACAGCCTACCTCGATCTGGCGAAGGCCTTTGATACAATACCCACTCGGGTATCATTGAAAAACTCATCAGCTTAAATGTTAACCCATACATCACAAGATGGGTTGCAAACTGGCTGAGTGACAGAACCCACAGGGTCAGAGTTGCTGGCGCCATGTCAGACTCAAAGCCTGTCACAAGTGGTGTACCACAGGGCTCAGTCCTGGGCCCACTCTTGTTTGGCATCTACTTTTCCGAAGTACAAGCAAACACAGGAGGGTTATGGCTGACAAAGTTTGCAGATGACTGCAAACTGGGCGCCATAGTAGAAAACACATCTGACAGATATCCTTCAGAAGGGTCTCACAGAAACAGATAACTGGTGCCAGAGCCATGGCCTAAAGTTAAATGCCAAAAAATGCATAGTCATACCCTTGGGAAAAACAAGGTTACCCTAGCTACCAAATAGGTGGCAATCCACTGAGTACAGAAGAAGTTATCAGGGACCTGGGGACCCAGGTTGATAGTAGTCTGTCATTCGACACCCATGTAGCTAAAGTAGTTAGGAAGACCTTCTACATTGCCCACCTTATCATGAAGGGATTCTCATCTAGATCAAGGGAGGTCATAGTCTCCCTATACTCATCACTCATCAGACCAATGATTGAGTACAATGCCCCATTCGAATGTATCTGACCCGACACTTGCAGCAGCTGGAGAGGCCACAAAAGTTCCTCACCAAAAGGATAAAGGGTCTCAAACATCTGTCCTATGCTGCCCGACTGAAAGAACTCCAGCTCTATTCAGTAAACACAGCTTGCTCAGAGGTGACCTTTGCCTAACATACAAGGCCATGTCAAACCCAGATTTGATGAATATGCTTCACCTCAAAAAATCTAGATCCGTCAGAGCCACAAGGGCGGGAGACTTAAACCTCGACACGGCTATTAATAGGACGTGCTGGAGGGATAGATTCATCACCCAAAGACTCCCTGTGCTGTGGAACAAAATCCCGGTATATGTGAGGCAGAGCACCTCGCTGGCCTTGTTCAAGAGAAATCTTGACCAATGGATGGGAGATCGCAGATATACCCCAGGGATTACCTCAGTGTCACTGCTCAACAGAGGCACAGCAAAATAATGGGTATAGTTCCCCATACTAAAGGGGTGGCGTAAGCCACAAAACTATGGGCTAGGCTTGTAAATGCCCTCGGGCAGATAGCCTAGTATGAACCTATGAACCTATGAACCTATGAACATAGAATCTTAGCTACAGGTACCTTCCAGAGACCAACAGGGAACATGTCAGTGACCACATATATTTTCCTTGTACTCCTGAGGATAGGGCCAGAAATATCCATGAGTTCTACCCTGTAGCACACTACTCTGAAGTACTGGATGCCATGGATTGCACATATATAGAAATTAAGGCACCACCTGGGGAACAGGGAAGACTCTGCATAAATAGAAAGGGCTTCCACTCTATTAACTGCCAAGTTGTGTGTAATGCTAAGAGAATCATCTTGAACGTGTGCGCTGGCAACTCTGGCAGTTACCATGGACTCACATATCTGAGACACCTCCCAACTGTATCAGATGATCGCTAGAGGGGATATTACACAGGGTTATTTACTGGAGGATGCAGGTTATGCACTGGAATCATGGCTGATGACACCGATCAGAAATGCACACACACCTGCTAAAGAATGCCATAATGAGGAACATGCTCAAACCAGAAATATCATAGATAGTGTGTTTGGGCTGCTGAAGTCACAGTTCCAGTGCCTATATACATCTGGGGGATCCCTGTGATAGAATCCATGGACATGTACTGAAATATTCACAGTATGTGCCATGCTACACAACATTATCCTGAGAAAACAGCTTCAGCAGGATCAACAAGGGGATGGAGCACACATTCCACCACCAATGGCAAGGTCACCACAGCCACACACAGGTGAGGAGTCAGAAGGGGAAACAGCAGCTGCTCTGAGTGTAGGCAGATGTAGGTGTATGCAATATGCCCTCACATTGACTAAGAGACAAAGCACAGCACACTCAGTCATGACCTAAGTGCCTTAAACCTTTTTCCTACGCACTTACATATACTAACATTGATGCCAGGCAACTCTCACAGACTTTACCTCCCCATGCATTGGCTATGTACTGCTTGCATCAGACAGAGTCAGCCCTGAAATAAATCTGTTGCAACTCCTGAATTTACAAGGTAAGTCTTCAACCTGTGTATTGTGTAATAATATGAATGAGTGGCATATCCTTGCATTTTATTACCTGGTAGTGTAACCAAGTAGAAGGTGGGAGATTTGTATAGAAATTACCTTAACATGTGACAGCATAGACTTATTTGACTTGTATGTGTCCATTATTAAGTAGTAGGCTTCAGCCATCAAAGATTCACACAGTCATACCTCTCAAAAATAGTGATGGTCACTGCATGCCCTCACTTTAGCACCATGCATTTGTATTGGAAAATCATTAGATATACATTGCAGTTTCAGACTTCATAACCCTCACAAGATCATTCGCAATAAACTTTGGAAATTTTAATGCTATCAACTGTCTAACTTTGTAAGACCAATATAAGTCAAAGGTACAATTTCCAGTTCAACATCACAAATGCAGATGTACTAAGCACTAAGTCAGGTATGCACCCTGAGCATAGGTTCATAGGTTCATAGGTTCATACTAGGCTATCTGCCCTGGGGCAATTATAAGCCTAGCCCGATTCTGTATGGCTTACGCCACCTCTTGATTTGAGTATACTGTGCCCTTTTTAAGGTTTAGTTTACTGTGCCTCTGTCTAATAGTGACACGGGAGTAATCCCTGGGACAAACCTACAATCCCCCATCCACTTATTGAGATTCTTCTTGAAGAGATTCAGTGAGGTGCTCTGCCTCACATGAACTGGAATTCTATTCCAGAGCGAAGGGAGCCTCTGGGTTATGAACCTGTCCCTCCAGCAAGTTCTATTTATTTCTGTGCTGAAGTTCAAGTCCCTCGAGCGTGTGGCTCTAAGGGATTTAGATTTACTGAGGTGGAGCATGTCCATTAATTCTGGATTTGGCATAGCTTTGTATGTCAGGCATAGATCGCCTCGAAGTAGGTGGTATGCAACTGAGTAGAGCTGGAGTTTTATTAACCGAGCAGCATATGGCATCTGTTTGAGACCCTTGATCCTCTTGGTGAGATACTTTTGGGGTCTTTCTAATTGCTGCAGGTGTCGGGTAAGGTACATCCCAAAAGGGGCATTGTATTCTATGATGGGCCTGATGAGGGATGAATAAAGGGGCAAGATTACCTCTCTTGATCTAGATGTGAAACCCTTCATGATGAGGTGGGCTATGTAGAAGGTCTAACCACTTTGGCAATGTGGTTTTCAAAGGAGAGATTGCTATCAACTTGGGTCCCCAGGTCCCTAATAACTTTCTCTGTACTTAATGAGTTTCCGCCTATGTGGTAATTTGTGGGCACATTGTTTTTGCCAAGGGGTATGACTATATATTTTTTGGCATTTAGCTTTAAACCATGGCGCTGGCACCAGTTATCTGTCTCTGTGAGACCTTTTTGAAGGATGTTTGTGTCAGCTGGAGAGTTGATTATGGCGCCCAGTTTGCAGTCGTCTGCGAACTTGGTGAGCCATAGTCCTCCCACGTTTGCCTGTACCTCGGAAAAGTATATACCGAACAAGAGTGGTCCCAGGACAGAACCCTGTGGGACGCCACTTGTGACCGGTTTGGAGTCTGACATGGCTCCAGCAACTCTCACTCTGTGGGTTCTGTCTTTGAGCCAGTTTGCAACCCATCTTGTGACATAGGGGTTTATATTTAAGCTGGATAGCTTATCTATGATGCCCGAGTGGGGTATTGTGTCAAATGCCTTTGCAAGGTCCAGATAGGCTGTGTGGACTACCTTCCCTTCATCTATGACTTTGGTGACTGTTTCAAAGAAGTCAACCAGGTTCAAAAGGCAGGATCTGCCCTTGACAAAGCCTAACTGGGTAGGATCTAGTGTCTGTAGGTCCCCAATGTCTTTGTTTATGAGCTCCATGATGATCCTCTCCATAGCCTTGCAGACTAAGCTAGTCAGGCTTATGGGGCGATAGTTTCCAGGGTCCGTAGAGGCTCCACCTTTGTGGAGTGGGATAGATACTTGCTCTTTTGGGGGGGAGGGGGTGGAGAAGTTTGCACTGAACCTGTCTGCCAGGATATTGGCGATGTCTGTGGGTTCAGTGTATTTTCTGTCATCTAGAATCAACTCAGAACAAGTCTGGGAGTTGCATCCCAGGTTTCTAACATAACTGAAAAAAGCCTTATGATTGTCTTTGGTGTCCTGTGCAATTTTTCTCTCGAAGCTGGCCTTGGAGGATTTTATGAGGATCATAATTTTTGCTAGTACTGATCAGAGATGCCTTCCCTATTAGGGATTTTGCTCTATCATGTAGTAGCTTCCTCCTTCTGTTGTACAGTTTATTTATGGCAGGGGTCCACCAGACTGGGCGCCTGCCTTTGGATGATTGGGTCTTGGTTTTGTTTGGGATAGCATGATCCATGCATTCCTGGAGATGTCCGTAGAATGCATTTATATAGGATTCTGCAGTTTGGGCTGTAGTTTCCACTGGCCCTGGGGCCTTGAAGGATTCCATTTCAGTTTTGAAAAGTGAGAAGTTCGCTTTTGAGAAGTTTTTCACTGTGGTTTTCTGGGCTGGGGGTGGGGTTGGGATGTGGACATCCAGTGAAATTAATTTATGGTCTGATCTTACCAATGAGGGATATACTTCTGATGTGGAGCATAGAGTCCCCATGTTGGTAATGATCAGGTCTAGTATGTTGTCCCCTCTTGTGGAAGTGGTGACTAGTTGTTCCATAGCATTTGAGTTTATAATTTCCAGGAATCTTTGGGCTAAGGTGCTGGGGCTTGAGTAGTACTCCCAGTCAATGTTTGGGTAGTTAAAGTCACCCAATATAATGGTGTTCGGAGAGATCTTCATGTTCTCCGATGTTTTCAGGAAAGCCGAATGGGATTCCTGACTTTGAGAGGGTGGTATGTAGGATGCTATAAACTGAAAAGCAGTCTTGCCCACTGTTAGTTGCACATGGATGGTCTCCGATACTTCGTGCAATGCCACTAACCTGGAGGTGTGGATATCCTTGATAAATATGGAAACTCCCCCTCCTTTTGTGGTTCAGTCCGGGTTTTGGGGCCGAAAAGCATGATACGAGGTATAGCCTGGTAGTGCTGGGGTGCTCTCTGGAGCCTTGAACCAGGTTTCTGTCACTGCACAGATATCGATGTTCTCCATACTGAGGGGAGCTTCGAGTGCGTGCATCTTGAGGTTAAGACTTCTGGCGTTTAGCAGCATTACCCTTAGTTTCTTGTTCCGTGTGCTGTCTATGGGGGTGGGTTTGAATTTTGAGCCTTGCCTAAAAAAGGCACTATGGGGGTGGGCAAGAGCCTTTGCCAATATCCAAAAGCCCAGTGGTGACAGGTGCAAGCCGTCCCTAGCGAAGCAACGTGGCTTGTCGAGCATGTCATCCCAGGCTGACAGACACTGGATCCCCTTTGAATGACACCAAAATTTTAGCCAATTGTTAAAATCAATCATTTTGTCTTTGTACTGTGGCATCATTCTAGGTGAGGGTAAGATGCTGCTCAAGGTCAGGGTCATACCAGCCTGGGCTACATGATCAGAGAGCTCCTCTATGTCTCTTTTCATGTAGTCCAGGAAGGTACGTCTCAGGTCATTCACACCAGCATGTACAATGACTGAGTCATATTTGTATTTGCTTTGGAGTGACCTGAGTGCTTGCGTTATGTGTTGGATCCTAGCACCCGACAGGCAGCTCACCGTGACCTTCTCTTTATTCAGCCTGGTGAGCAGGACATCAGTGTGTCTGACAATAGAGTCACCTATAACTAGAGTATCAGGTGTGCTATTCAGCCTTAAGGGCTGTGGCTGCTTGGCACACTGACTTTGTGGGTTATGTGTTGTGTGCGCTTTGTTTTGAGGTAGCGTTTGCTTGGATGTCTGCTTTGGAGGTCTCTTTTGCTTAGGTAGATTTTTATTTAGAGCCTCCGAGTATGTTTTTGTGTATTTATGTGTTTGGTTCGCTGATGTGGTGGGACTATGTGATACTGGAATTGTGTTGTGTGAGGTTACCTTCTCCTCCTAACTGGTTACACCAGTTTTGAGATGAGAGAGCTCAGCTTTCAGTTTGGCTAAATAGTTGCATCTCTCACATATATTTGAACCTGTTTGGAGGAGGAGAGGGTTGTCCGTGTACATGAGACAGTTGTAACATTGCCTCAAAATTCCCAGATTCACCAGCTGGACTGGAGAGGAAACCATTGACTGACCTTTGGACATGCTAGAGTAACAGGGAACTTGAATTTAAGATGGACCAGTAGAGGACAGGGTAATCGTAGAGAGTATAAGAGTAAGTAGTGCTTATGGTTTAATAGTGCTAACTTGTAGGATTACTTAATTGGACCAGTGAAGGGCCTTAGAATGAGACTATGGTGTTTAAATTGAGAGATAGAGCAGTTCTAAGGGAAAAAGTGAAGAGCAGACTTTGTGGAGCCAGAAATAGTTTAAACCCAATTAGGCGGTGCTGCCCGTTCTTGTGCTATGCTCAAAAATGCGCAAAGCCACACAAAAGAGGGTTTTAAGAGAGGAAGATGAAGGAGTTTTGGAATTGACCCAAAATGGCCAATAAAACTACAGTTTAATACACATAATACACAAAGCTTATGTATTCCTTAATCCAAAAGATACAAAACAGGGATATGGCACAGTTATCATCACTTGCATAAGGTGTTTTGTGTGTGTGTGGGGGGGCAGTGAGCTTAGGCTGACACAAAAGGTCGGTGAGTGTGTGTGTGTGAGTAGGAAAGCGAAGCAGGCAGACATAAACCAACAAATGACCAATGAGACAAAATGAGTTTTAAGCTGTATGGCTGAACCATATAACTGTTGTGTATGTGTGTCTGTAGGGGTCCTCCAGGTAAAATTGGTGTGTATGTGTCTACATGAAAACAGCCAAGCTCTGTGCTAGCTCTATGTCTTGGTATGTCAGACAGGTGTGAGGGTGGCAGTTCATCGTTGTTGTCCCTGACCATGAGTTGCACTGGCATGCCCATGCCCACGGTGAGATATACTGCTGTAACCTGAACGTGACTGATATCTGATGGATGAGCTCCCTTTAGGAGGATGCCCAGGACCACAACCTCATGGCCTGCCATGTCTGGATGTGGATAGCTCACACACTGATGGAGCAGTGGAAGTACTGTCATTATGGCAGCATGATCAGGCATGGCCACATTGGCTATCAGCAGATGATGTGGCTGACGCACACCTATGAGGATGCCGTTTCCTTCCCAGCAGATGTTCCATCACAGACACCGCTCATTCCATCATAGATATCCTTCATTCCAATGTGTTATTCATCTATTCTATTGAATAATTGTCAATACGGTGGAGGCAGTCATGCATGTCAACCTGTGCCACATCTGTAACCCTAAGCATTTCTCTGGAACACCTATGGGAATGTGCCTGTGCTTCCATGATGACCCTAAACATATGTTGAGTGGCACTGGAAGAGACACCTGGGTCAAGTGGAGGATGGACAGCAGGCCTCCTTTGAGCATGCTTAACAACCTTCCTGTGTGGCACCTCACCCATACTTTGGCTAAAGCCAGAGTCAACAGGCTCTGAAGCCACAGTAGCCAAACGTCCTTGATCAATTGCCTCATCTTTCACCTGTCCAATATCTGAGGGCTCACTGGAATGAGTAGACATAGGCCTACTGGCTGTGTCTGATGGAATTGCAGGAGATGGCTGTATGTCAACCTCGGTGTCAGATTCAACCTCTGCACCCCCTGGCTGTGCCTCTGTTTGTCCACATAATCATCAGAGTCTGCTGGTACACTGATATTGGGTGGTAGATATCCCACACCTCCACTGTCATGATCACCTGTGACAATAAGCAACAAACACAGGAGCAATTAATACCTATTCTGCCACTATTAGACAGTACAGCAATACATACAACAGCCCTGACATCAACATCGTATGCTAAAATATTTCTTTGAATTGCTCCTCAGTACTGACATAAAAATGTTTGACTTACCATCTGCAGATGAAGGTATCCTCTGCAAGCTAGATGGTGAATTTACAGTAACAGAGGGGGTAAGACTTTTATCCCTTTATATGTCCATTAACTATACTGTCAACAAGAACTTGGATGACAACTCTAACTTAAGATAATCAATCAGAATATGTTGTTAACTGTAGCAATCTTCAATCTCCCCAAAAAATGAATTCTTGTGAAACAGACATAATGTATTGATTTAAGTTGTTTTGTTATGCAACAGTATTCAACAAATGAGATACAAAATCCTACCTGGCTGCTCTTGCTGGGACATACTTGCTGTCCCTGAAACAGTAGCACCTATGCCAAGGAAATGCTGTTCTGCACTTTCCTGGGAGCTGCCTAGATCCATGACAGTGGACTGGAACTCTTCATTTGGTGTTAGTGGTGGATCTGTAGCAGGCTTCCCGTTTTCCCCATTCAATCACAGCCTACTGCAGCTGCTCTACTCCATGCAGATGTGATTATGTCAGTAGACCCATGGTGCACCTGCTCATATTTCCTGCTGTGGCCATCCACAACATTAACGTCATCAACAATCTGCTGCCAAATCTGCATTTTGTGTAACTTTACTCTCTGTTCCCTTTCAAGCAGGAAGGCACTATGTTGCTTAAACGTGTCAACAATAACTCGGTTTTTAGCATCAGTGAAGAGTGGTTTTTGAGGATTGAGATGCCTTGGTGGGATACTCCTAGGTATCCTAAAAGACAACAGAAGGTTAATACACATAAGTATCACATTACTACAAACTAATTGTTCCCAAATAAAACAAAAAAATGTAGAGTCTCAGTATTATGCACTAGAGAACCATAAAACAGTCTAGAGATTTGAAATACGAACAAGAGGCTAGATGCAAAAAAAAAAAAAAACAACAACAAAAAAAAAAACAGGAGAGTAACAATAGCAACATATCCTTGTTTGTGCCATAACAGAAATACAGCTTTCCTTACTCCCTCCTAAAGGAACAGGCAAATGACACATTTTGCTAACAAGCCATTTTTGAAATGCTAAAAGTGCTATCAAATGAATTGTCCCTGAAACATGTGTACAGATTTATCACAGAATATTCTATTTTAAGTTGAAGAGAAGGGTAGTCTGAATGAAGAGATCAAAGCTAGAATCAGAGCGGCTGCAGCCAACTGGCATAGAGTATCAGGTGTAGACTATCACAGAAGAATGACAAAGAAGTTGAAACGTAAGGTGTACAAGACAGTGGTGTGACCAGTACTACTGTATGGTACAGAAACCTGGGCAGTAAAGGCAGAACAGTTGAAGAAGTTAGAGGTGATGGAAATTAAATGCCCGAGAAAGGTGGTAGGATGCACACTGTGGGACAGATGAAGAAATGAGGACATAAGAGCAGAAGCCAAAGTAGCTCCAATTGAAGAAAAGATCAAAGAGAACAGATTACAGTGGTTTGGGCACATGTGTAGAAAAGCAGAAGGAAATCTGGTGAGGAAGATTTGGGACAGACGAGAAGAAGGTAAGAGGAAGTGAGAACATCCAGCAAAGAGGTGGATGGATTGTGTGAAAGAAGATCTGTGACAGTCAGGCATGAGTGTTGAAGAAGGCAGGAGTGTGGCACTGAATTGAGAGAATTGGTGACAGTTAACACGATACCCTGACCCCATGTAGAAAAATGGGAAAAAGGGGGCTGATGATGATGATTCCATTTTACAGTATTGCCAATCATGTATATCTGTGAATTACTTTGACAAACATGCCCATGGCATCAGTACACTTCTAACTAATGCATACAGATAAAAGTGTAAAAGCCTTTGCTTCAGGATTTTTCTTAATTATGTTCCAGCATATGCAGTATGTAGCTGGAAAAATGCAAGCACAACTTCTCAAGTGCAGTAATCCTCTGTGCAGATATATCCCATAGTAATAGCCTCTGTTCTGTGTTCTCCACATAAATAAGTCTCCTTACCTTCAGTTTTCCTAGCTATATGGTTGCTTTTTTGTATGGTATAGATTCAGGGTTGTTAGCACAGTGAAGATGCAAATGATTTGTGAACTCATTAGAATTGCTAACAGTGCAGGCACTCCCTCAATATTTGTTTTCTAATGGATTGCAAATGTGAATGATTACTGGTTGGGAGAAAGAAAATCCAACAGCATTTCAAGCTGCCGTACATCCAGTGGGTGTGTCAGGTTAGACTTACAAAGTGTTAGATGTCAGGAAATGTAAGCAAGCACACACAATTCACAAGTTCTGTTCACTAACATCCAACCTTCTCTTCACTTGTTAGCAACTGCACATAATATTATTTTTATTTAATATCCTCACTCATTTTAAAGACAGTGATATAGAATGGCTTACATACTGCATGTCTCAGATTACTGATCAGATAAGAAAAGAACAACTAACAAGCACAGAGGGGTAAGACAGAACTATATATTTGCAATCAATAATCATAACTGGTTGTGTAATCACTTAGTGCACTACATCTGCAAATAATACATGTACAATTAACAGTTGTATGGTTTTATATTACTATAGATGATGTTGCAGTTGGTTGTATGCAGAATAATTTTAGTTCCTTGCTGCAAAGCTGTTTGTGTGGCAAAGAGGGATAAGACACCCGTCCTGTGTTCTGAAGGTTCATTGGAGTGAGAGTTCAAATCCAGATCTATGTAGGAATGTCTCATGTGAGCCAACATTTTCTAGTGTGTATGTCATAGATTGATTTTTCTCATTTCAGTTACACGTCCCTTTTTTTCCCTTTTCTTTCTTGTTTTTTTTTTTTTTTTGGGGGGGGAAGAGTTTGCAGAATGCGGCACTTAGCACAATCATGGGAAATGGAGGAAATGAATGTCATGTTTGGCTGTGCTTATCTTGTTTGCACAAAGCATGGTAGTGCACAAACTGGACAACTGGACAACTCAGGAAACAGACAGAACTCCTGCAGATAGGACCCAAACAGCAAATAATTGAAACTGGATACATTCAATTAATTCTGCTGAGCCTTGTGCAAACCTGCTAAGCAGCATTGCACGCACGGAAGCTAACACAGAGACTTTAAACATGATTAGTAAATTAGGGAATGCCATGTAATTAGTCCTGTGGTAGCAGGTGTAAGTATAGGGCTGAAGTACAGATGGTCCCTGGTTCTAGTACAGGGTGTGCAATCTTTTTTCTTACTGTTGTGACAGTGCAGTTTATTGCAATGAAGTGAAAAATGGACAAGTGTCATTTCCACATTCTTGTGGCAACAGGTGCAAGTGTAGGACTTGGTCCTGGGTTCTAATACAGGAAATTCCATATACATTTGTTGCTGTTCCACTTCCATTATATTTACTCTCACTTATAACACTTTAGATAGTGAAGCAGATATAAATTATATATATATATATATATATATATGTGGGATGAGACACCATTATTGTGTTTTCAGATGTATGACTGAGGGCATACTGTGTACTATAGTTCTGTTGGTATAATTCTGCTATCTGTACTTGCATGGGATTCACAATTGCCTGTAAGACATACTCAACCGAATCTATATCCAATAACCTTGTCAGGTCACACAAGCACATGTGTAACAGCTCATACTGTCACCTCTGTTTATGTATGATTCCTGACTATGTCTGAGCAGCACTTCTTCTTTGGCAAAGATGGAAAATCAACACCATGGAAGAAAATATTTATTTCCCTTATGCCTAGGTTTGAATCCTACAGTGTAAAAATCATATTTCTCAATGTATAAAGGTAAAAACAAATATGACAGGTCATTACATTTATGCCCCCAGTGCATGGCTGCAAACCTAACTCACCTAAAAGTTACCTTCTAGTTTTCAATATGTATTTTCAGGCTACATCAAACTAAGGCCAAGTGTCAGATTAACCTTCCAATTGCAATTATTTCATTCCTCACTGCTTGGCACTGCTGCTCTCTGCTTAACATCACGCACATGTGTTGCTCAGGTTTGTGCACTACCAGTAAACCCAATAACTTGAATTGGTGGGAAGGCATCAGTTTCCATTTCTCTAGTTCTGCTGGTAGACATGGCTAGTGTTAGTTTGGAAGGTGCCAGGTTTAAGACACAGGGGTGGGGTGTCCAGGGTTCCAGGCTATTTATTGGACTCCTGGTAAAACTCACACCCAAACGTTTCTGCAGGGGCACTATTCTGGCTCCCAGTACAAGTCTCAGCATGGAATAGTTTGTCCCAGACTGTATACAGTGTCAGTGGTATCTCGCATACTGGAGAGCAATGTTAGACATCAGTTTTAATGAGCTACACAGGAGAAAAAGGGATACTCTATACCTTTGGTTGCAGAAATTTGAGACTGTAGACATCCCACAAATGTGTTAGTTTGAAATTAAGACAGTATGTGTAAGAATTAGAAAGCTTAATATAGGCAAGACTGGTATGCATAATGCTCTTTTGATCTTTTCAGTTCTTTTCACAGCTTCCAGGGAGCATGAGTTCAATGTGCAGTGCACGCTCATGTTGTTTGACTGGAGAGACTGTGGGGAAACAATTGGTATGCATGCAACAGAAGAGAAGTGCTATTGTAGCACTAAAAGTTAAAGACAGCTTTTTTGGTATTTTATAGAGTTGTATTAAATTGAACATGCATATCCAAGCTGTAAAAGCAATTATGCATGCATTAGTCTGTATCATAAACCAATTACAAGAGTCCAATATTAGACTGCAGTTAGAGGTTGTGGGTTCAAATACCACAATATATAACTATACAATACTGTTATTTCTTCAATAATATTTACATTACATTAAAAACTACACCAGTGGCACAAATGCCCTGCTGTAAACTGTAATCTGTATAATTGAAATTCACATATGTGCAATATATGCACATTTTAAGGATTACTGTCAGCAATTTGTAGTTCAGTGTGTATCTGTTAGCAGGTATATTGAAATATAATACTTAAGATAAAAGATTTTATATTATTGTATTAATCCATTGTATGTCACATATGATGGTACTAATTTTATCTCTTTTTTCTTTCACCCCAACCCTTATCTCTCTTTTTTTATTTTCTATTATGTGTTGTCAAAATGTGTCCATGTCATCCATGCATACTACATCACAAAATGTTCCACAGCACAGCAAGGTAAGGCAGCACCAGTGGGTCAGCCTGTCCCCACTCCACTTCTCCAGCACTGATGCCCAGCACATCTGGGAGCCAACTTGGCAGCACTGCCTCTGCTGCCCCTGTACTACCTGCAGCCTCAGGTTTTCCTGCCTTGGAAGCTGGTGCAGTGGTACCCTCCAGGAGCAGTGGCAGAGGTGGTGATTTCATCACCAACAGTGAGTTGTCAGGGATGGTGCGTAGGGTCATGCGCCACACCATTGGTGTACTCCTACACTAGATGGAGAGGCTGCTCTCCATCATGGTCTGTAGGAAGGGAAAGAGGAGACATCAAGCACTCTGGCCACCAGCGGAGTAAGGTGACAGCAATGACAGTCCAGTTGGTGATGACTTGATACTCACTATCTCCAAGCTTGATGGACATGAGCCTGTGTTGTTCCCTCCCGCACCCCAATCATGGTGTCCCCCAACCTTTTCTGTCTGTCACTGTCCCTTGTCCTGTATGTTTGCAATTGCTTCTTCACCTATCCAACTTACCTGACCCATACATACATACATCCCTTCCCCAACATTCCTCTTTTAATGAAATAAAAAAAAATGGACACCTGTCCCACAAAAAAAAAAAAAAAGAAAAAAAAATTGTCCCATACATAGCTCTCCATTTCACACATGTCTTCTTGACACATTTGATTTGATCCAATTGGCTATACAACATGATTGCATTATGGTCAACCCTCTTTGTGGAGGTGACAATCCAAATTATGTTAATATTCTGCACACATTTTAAGTTTACACTAAAGAAATGGATAGCTATGGCTCTTTTCAACCTCCCTCCTGTATATTCCGGTACTGCTTTCTCTTTGTTTTTCCCCGCTTGCTCCCTTTTTCACCACTTTGCTATCTACCTGATTTTAACACCTTTAATCTGGTCAAAAAATAGAATCACAAACAAAACACTTAAGTAGAAGAAAAAGCAATGGATCCCTTCACTTTTCAGCTCTATGCTTGTGTGAAGGTGTGAATTACACACTAATGTACAGTGATGGTGAGTGGTGGCAAAATGCTGCAGTTACCTCCATGCAATGTTGCTTAACCCTGCTGTGCTATGCCAACACACAGCAACACATGCACTATAAAGAATTCATGTCATTGCATTATCAATGATTATTTAAAAGTATTTAAAGATATTAGATACACCTGGATTCGAACCGAATATCATCTGAGCTCAAAAAGAAATGTGTCACTGCATTTACAACTGCTTCCACAGAGTCAGTTAAGCAGCAGGTGTGTTTCATATACACAGTATTAACTCTCAGACTTTAGCAATGTGGCCCGTGTTTGTGTACTGCTTAGCTGTGAGCAAACATGGATAGTATTGGAAATGTGTGTCTCGCATATGCAAATACTTTGCTAACCTTCGTGCAAACTCGCTGCTAGCTGAGCTATGGGAAACTAAATATTATTATATATTACTGCTGTTTACAGTCCATTTCCTGTTTATGACAAGAAATTACATGCAAATCATAACAAACTGAAGGCCCTACTTCACCATGTGTTGCCTCCCCCCAAACACTGCAACCCTGGTGTTTGACTACTTTTTCCATGCATATATCACTTACACTAAAGAAATGAATATCAAATGTGTGACATGCAATGCACATCAATCTGGTAACATGCAGGGACATATGTGACCTTCAACACACTTAGTCTGATCCATTTTGGTTTTGTCAATGCTAGATCTTGATTATTAAACCTAGTGGACTTCTTTGATACTGACCCCAAAGACCTGGATGAGGGATAACAAGACATACTGCCTATGATGAGTTATCCA
Source organism: Protopterus annectens (assembly GCF_019279795.1). Classification (NCBI taxonomy): domain Eukaryota; kingdom Metazoa; phylum Chordata; order Ceratodontiformes; family Protopteridae; genus Protopterus; species Protopterus annectens. Next base: position 196,832,514 of record NC_056731.1, read on the forward strand.
AGGCCTTTGACACTATTCCCCATCGGTGTGTCATAGGAACAATCTCCCATCTGTGAATTAAGCCATACTTTAACAGATGGATAGCCAATTGGCTCACCAACAGAACACACACTGTCAAAGTTGGGGACTGCACCTCCACGACTAGGCTACTTACCAGTGGAATACCACAAGGAACTGTGCTGGGCCCTCAACTATTTGGAAACTATTTCTCTGATGCTCAGGCAAAGGTAGCTGGCCTATAGTTTACCATGTTTACAGATGTCTGTTAACTGGACACAGTCCTATAGAGTTCCCCATTGATGATAACATATTACAGAAGGGGCTGAAACAGACAAATGATTGGTGCCAAACCTCACAGACTGAACCTTAAAGCAAACAATACATCATTGTCCCTTTTGGAAGTGAAGTACCCCCTGCTAATTATGATATACATAGCACCCCTTTAAGCTCAAACACAATGTTGTGAGACTTGGGAACACATATTGATAGCAATCTACACTTCAATCACTATGTGCCCATAGTGGTGAGCAAAAATTCTACATTAAGCACCTCATAAATAAAGCCATCCCATTCAAGAACAGGGAGGTCATAGCTCTGCTATACTCTACCCTTATCAGACCACTAATTGAGTACAATGCACCCTTCTGTCTGTACCTCACCAGACACTTGCAGCAACTGGAGAAAACACAGAGGTTTGTGACCTGGAGAATCCAGAGCCTCCAAAACATGTCATGCACGGAAAGACTGAAAGACATGTTACTGTGCTCAATATCATGTAGGCTGCTGAGAGGTGATCAATGCCTGGCCTACAGAGCAGTCTCAGACCCTGCCCTGCTGGAAATGCTGGACATCTGGAAATCAAATGGGATAAATATAACTTGCCCTAGGGATCTCAACCTAGCCTGTGACATAAACAGAACATGTTGGGGAGACAGATATATCTCCCAGTGATTACCACTCCTTTGTAATAGGCTCCCACTGTGTGTGAAGCAGTGTTCCTCAGTGACCCCATTCAAGTGCAGCCTTGACAATTGGATGGGTAATTGTAAATTCACCTCTGAGGTGTCACCTATGTCCCTTATGGACAGGGCCACTCAGTGCTGATCACAAAATTGCTCTGCTAACAATGACCATCTAACTATGCTCAATAACGGTACTTGTGCTTTTACACAGGCTTGTAAACACTCTAAGGCTATTAGTAGATGGTGCAGTGGTGCAGTGGTTAGCTTTGTCATCTCACAGCAAGAGGTTCTCTGGTTTGATTCTTGGCTGGGGTGCCTTTTGTGTGGAATCTGCATGTCTTTCCTGCATTTGTGTGGGTTTCCTCTAGGTGCTCCAGTTTCCTCCCACTTTACAAAGACATGCATCTGGAACCTTTCTCCCTAGACCTCCCCTAAACATTTGCTCATTCCAAGTCAGACTTTCCCAGTAAAACAAATGTTTAATAATAAAAAATAAATAAAAATAGGCTAGTAAGATTGTTTAAATTATGAAAGTTAAACAATGTTTATTGGAATGTTTTAAGTTAACACCTGAAGCTTACAGAAAAAAAGTTTCATGAGCATAGATGTAAGGCAGATCAAAGTGTATGTGATTATATTGCTGAGCTAAGCACTTATTTTCATAGATGGGTAAGTGGATGTCAGGTCACCACTTTTGAAAGAAAGGCTGGCAGATCTTTTGTTGAGGGAACAAGCCCTTAGCATTTTGCCTGAGGACATGAGAATATGGTTGTCAGACCAGGAGTGTAACTCTGTAAATGAGCTAGGGAGAAAAAGGGATCTCTACTTAGCAATCAGGGCACCACCACACAAGAAAAGGATACCCAGTGCTGCACATGGATATAAGGGAACTCATGGTGGGCAGCCTAAACCACCACAACAGAGTCCACCAGTAACAGGGGAGGCCACCAGTTCACTTACCCATATAGGAATAACAGCATGCCAGTGGTAATTTGCCTGGAGAAGACAAGGGTACTGAACTATCACCAGAGTTTGTATTCTATCTTAGGGGATGGAAGACAAGCTACTGCTAAGAGAGACACACCTTCTGACATAACCCTTGTGAAGCCTGCAGTAGTTAAAGGGGAACAGTACTTGCTTGGACAGTCCACTCCAGTCAGAGATTTAGGAGGGGTACCATTTCAAATACTTTTGGGCAGGGTTCACCTTGACTGGGAGGATGGAAAAAAAGCAACAGGGAGGTGTGTTTAAAGATATCCCTGCAGAGTCTTGATAGGGAATGATTTTGATAATGCAGTACCTTCTCTGCATGCAGTTACATGCAGTCAGGTGTGGGGATAGGCATGTCAGTCTGCTAGTCTAGGGAAGACCCAGACAGCTGGGGCTAGTGATGTGGCTATTATAGGGAGGGAGCTACCTGTAGCAGTGAACCTGAAAGTGAGCCACAGCTGCTGGTAGGTACTGATGTTCCCTTGGACAGGGTGCTGCAAGGACAGAGGTGAGTGGTAGTACCCAGGCTGACAATAAGGCACCACTGTCAGAAGATACCAGGCTTTCTGTGGAAGGGGAGCTGGGAAGGGTCACAAAGATAGACTTGAGACAATCTCAGCTTTCAGATCCTACCTTACGAGGCTTGAGGGAGGTAGATAAGGAGACACCTGATGGTCAAGGTAAAGGGAAGTCTGTATACTGGAACAAAGGGTTACTGTACAGAGAGTGGTTCCCTGACAGAGACCTAAAGGGTTAGGTAATACAGTTACAGGCAGTTGGTAGTGCCCAGAGCCTACTGTCTAGCACTTCTAGCCATAGCGCATGATATTTCTTTTGCAGGTCATATGGGCATAAAGCGTACCAAGAAACATATTAGGCATAACTTTTATTGACCTGGGATTGCAAAGGATGTAACAGGGCACTGCAGGACCTGAGAGCAGTGCCAAAATGTTGGCAAGGCAGGGGACAAGGTCAAAGCTCCATTGATGCCTTTGCCTGTGACTGAGGAGCCATTTCAGAGGGTAGCTATAGATATTGTGGGGCTTCAGAGTTCCCCAAGTTCCACAGGAAAGAAGTATATCCTGGTGGTAGTAGATTATGCTACTAGATACCCTGTGGTGGTGGCTCTGTTCTGCATCAAGGCAAAGAAGGTGGCAAATGCTATGTTAGAGATTTTCAGAAGGGTAGGTTTCCTGAGAGAAATACTGACTGACAGAGGTGCAAATTTCATGTCAGACCTGCTGGCTTGTCTGTGGAAGTTTTGTGGGGTGAAACAACTAAAGACCACCCTCTACCAGCCCCAGACTAATGGTCTTGTGAAGAGGTTAAACACTACTCTAAAGACCATGCTACGGGCATTTTCAGACCAGTTTAAGAGACAGTGGGACAAACATTTGCCCCATATGCTGTTTGCATACAGATAGATACCCCAGGAATCCACAGGTTTTTTTTTTGAGTTGTTGTATGGGCACAGGGTGAGGGGTCCTTTAGATCTGATTCATGATGAGGGGGAGGGGGATTGTGAATCCCTCAAGGTGTCTGTTGTGACATATGTTCTAAACCTCAGGACAAGGCTTAGGGTGCTCATGGAATTGGCCCAGGAGAACCTGGCCAGAGCCCAACAGCAGAAAAAGGTCTGGTATGACAGGAATGCTTGAGCCTGAGAGTATGCTTTGGGACAGCAGGTTATGGTGCTCATTCCTGCCAAACACAATAAGCTGCAGGCAGCTTGGGAGGGACCCTTTGAAGTGGTAAGGAAGGTCAGAGATGTTAATTACATTGTAAACATGATAGGCAGGAAGCAGGAACACAAATTGTGCCATGTTAACATGATGAAGCCTTACTGTGATAGGGAGGGCCTGGTGCTGAATATTTGTAGTGGATGGCAGGAGGAGTCTGAGGGGGATCTGGTGACTGATCTCCTCAGTGATGCTAGGACTGAAACCTCTGTAGAAAGGGTAGCAATATACAAGAGGCTATCCCCTACCCAGGTTCAAGAAATCTGAGCAATGTTACAGGAGTTTGAAGCATGTTCACTGGGAAAGCTGGGTGCACCCACTTGGTGCAGCACCATGTAGATAGAGGACCCAAAGGACTATCAAGCAGGCCCCTTATAGGGTGCTAGAGTGAGTCATGCAGTCTCTGAGGGTGGAGATACAGGAAATGTTGGAACGGGGATAATCCAGGAGTCCATCATTCCCTGGGTCTCCCCAGTGGTATTGGTACCAAAGAAAGATGGTAGCATCAGATTCCACGTGGACTACAGAAAACTGAGCAGTCACTCAGAGTCAGATGCTTACCCTATGCCTAGGACAGATGAAACCTTAGAGATCCTGGGTGGGGTTAAGTATCTGACACTACTGATCTAACCAAGGGCTACTGGCAGGTGTCCTTGACTCCCACCACTAGAGAAAGGTCAGCCTTTGTGACTCCTTTTGGATTATACGAGTTCATGAGGATGCCCTTTGGGATGAAAATGCTCCAGCAACCTTTCACAGGGTGGTAGATCATATCCTAACAGGAGCAGGTAACTATGCCCTTGCTTACCTGGAAGATATTGCCATCTACAGCCATTCCTGGCAAGAACACCTTCAGCATGACAGGGAGGTCCTGGGTAGACTAAAAAAGGCAAGGTTGACCTTTATGGCCAGTTAGTGTCAGGTAGGTATACCAGAGGTCTCTTACCTGGGACATAGAATGGGGAGTGGTAAGATTAGGCCAGAACCTGCCAAAGTGGAAGCTATTCAGGTGTGGCCTGCCCCTGTTACCAAAAAGCAGGTGAGGGCATTCTTGTAAACAGCAGGGTACTGTAAAATGTTTGTTCCCAATTACAGTATAATAGCTACTCCCTCACAGACCTGACAAGGAAAAACAGGCCAGACAAGGTAGTGTGGACTCCAGCCTGTGAACAGGCATTTCAAAAACCATAAAGAGGATTTGGGATGACTCCCTGTGTTAGCCAGTTCAGATTACAGCAAATAAATTGTTGTGCAGGTGGCTGCTTCAAACTATGGGTGGAGGCTGTACTCAGATAAGTTTCCTCAGAGGGAAAAGAGCACCCAGTTGTATATCTCAGCCATTGACTCCAACCCAGGGAAGACTGTTTTGCAGCTGTAGGAAAACAATGTCTAGCCATAGTATGGGCACTGCAGAAATTTCAGCTTTATCTGTATGGAAGGAAGTTCACTGTGGTTAAAGACCACAATCCCTTACCAATGGAGTCAGCCAGCAAAATGTCAAGTTATTAAGGTGGAGCCTAGGGTTGCAGGCATATAACATGATAGTACAGTACTGTAGTAGGATCAGTAATGCCAATGCAGATGGACTCTCAAGACAGGGTATGGGTTAATGTGTTCCAGACAGGCTCATTTCACTCAAGGAATATTTTTCCAGGGTAACTTGAAAAACTATCCTGAGTCTTCAAAGGGGAGAGAGATGTGACGATGTCAGGTATTGCCATCTGTGCCAGGGGGAATAGGGCAGTGTATGTGTAATATATGCCAGCATGGGTAGCTGGAGTTTTGTAAATAATTTTGTCATTTGACTATCACACTTTGTACAGATGCTTGTGTTACAATGTATCAACAATTTTATTATAACTGATTAAGTGTTTATGTTTAAACAAAGAATTCTGGAAGGGAAGAGAAGTTTTTGAAATTGTTCTATAGTTTCAGATACTGCAACTGATCTTAACAAAGAGCTGAGTGTGTATTCTACCAGTATAATGTGATCAAATATGATGTCATTCCATAAACAAAACTGAGAGGATGGAACTCTCCCAGCAGTTTGTTTTATTTTGCTTTCTTTGGAACCTTAGTTCAGTCTGTTCAGTTCAGTTTTGGTTAGAAGATCATAACCTTGCCTTGTGGAAGTAAACTTCTCTGCATCTTATCTTGCCTTGCTGTATTAATTAGGATAGCTAGGGAACAGTTATTTTTTAGACAGTCAGGAAATACAGTGAGATTAGCTAAGTATTGTTTTTCTGCATGTTTGTGAATCTGTCCAACTGTATTATTTTTATTTCCACTGTAATAGAAACTCTTGTGTTTATTGCGCTTAGATATTTAGTATTCGAATGTTTTCTATTTTATTATTTATTATTAAATATTTTTATTCCTTTCATTGTGGCTGGTCTTTTAGAGAATAGTTTTAACATCTTTAGAGAACCTATGCTTATTTTAGTGACACCCTGTCCACTCCAAAAAGCCTTGCTGCTTTGGTGACACTCGACCGTTTAAATTAGTATTGATTTTACTCAGTATAATCGGATACCCTTGTAAGAGCCTTAGAGTAGATGACTGGTGGCAGCATGGTTACCTTATAGTCTGGGCAGAAGGGGTACAGCTAGAAATCTGTGGCAGCCTTTCCCAGAAGTGCATGCATTTGAAAATCAAATACCCAAGTGTGGGTGTGTCAGCTACTTGGAATTGAAACACAGTGCTCCAAAGTGAGTCTTGTTTGGGATATGGAGAGACAGAGAGTTCAGTCCCAGGTCTGAAGATGGCTGTTAACTGGATGCACCCTCACCCCAATAATGGTGTGTCACAACCTTTTGTGCCCATCCCCATCCCTGTTTCTTGTCTTGTTTGTCTTGTCTGTCTGCAATTGCTTACTCAGCTACCTAACTTACTGGACTCAGACATACCTATGTCCCTTCCCCAACATTCATCTTCTCTCAAGAAAAAAATAGGTACTTGTCCCACAAAAAAAATGCCCCATACATAGCTCTCCATTTCACACATGTGTTTTCTTGACAAACTTGATTCAGTCCAGTTGGCTATACAAAATGATTATGTTGCGGTTACCCCTCTCTCTGGAAGTGACCATTCAAATTTAGTTAATATTTTGCACATATGTTCACTTTACACTGTTAAATACATGGACAGCTATTGCCTTCCTCCTGCACATTCCTGCCCTGCTTTCTCTTTGTTCTTTCCCTTGCTTGCTCCCCATTTCAACACAGTCCTATCTTCCCTATTTCTTTTCTTTAATGCATTATTGCTTGATTGTAAGCATTATGCACCAATGCGCAGCAACAGTAATGTGAAAGTAGCTAAAAGTATTACATACAGTTGTATTTTACCCCAGTAACATCTGGGCCCCAAAAGTAATGTATCACTGCATTAACTGCATTAATATGTGCTGCCACGTAGTCATTTAAGTAGCAGGTGTATTCCAGAGACTCAATAGAAACTGTCAGACTTTGTTTCTCCCCTTGCTTGCTCCCCATTTCACCACTTTCCTATCTACACCATTTTAAGACCTTTAATCTGGTCAAAAAAGAATCACACAAAACACATGCAAGTAACAGAAAAAGTAATTGGTCCCTTCACTTTTTGGGCTCCATGTTTGCTAGGAGGTGTGCATCGCTCACCAATGCGTAGAGATTGTGAGTGGCGGCAAAATGCAGCTGTTATCTCTGTGCAATGTTGCTTAACCCTGCTGCACTATGCTAACACACAACAACACATCTTGTATAAACAATTTCTGTCATTGCATTATCACTCTGTGATGAAAACTATTTTAAAATATTAGATGCAGCTGTATTCAAACCCAATACCGTCTGCCCCCCCCCAAAATAATGTATCAATTAAGCAGCAGGTGTATTTCATAGACTCAATACTAATTGTCAGGCTTTAGAAATGTAGATCATGTTTGTGCACTGCTTAGCTTTGAGCACACATGTGTATCTCACATGCGTATGCACTTTGTTAACCGTCATTCAAACCTGCTGCAAGACTTTCTATGGAAATACACATATTATGTTATATTATTGCTGTTTACTGTCCATTTCCTCTGTATGACATGAAAATACATGTGGAAACATTACAAAATGAGGGCCTTATCTAACAATATGTTACATATTTGCAATACATCTATGTGTCTGCACTTCTCCCCATCAAGTACTGCAACCCTGGGGTCTCAGTACTTTTTCCATAAATATATCAACCACACTACAAAATGTAATATCAAATGTTGGGAGATATGCAATGCACATCAGTCTGGTAACATGCAGAACTACATCTATTGCCCATATGTTTGAAAAGCCTTATCTGCAAGGCTAGTGCAGGAATCAGCATGAACCATATTACAGGGACATAGATGACCTTCAACACAATTGACCCTACCCATTTTGGTTTTGTCAAGGGTAGATCTTGCTTACTGACCCTTGTGGACTACTTGGATACTGACCCCACAGACCTGGATAAGAGATAACAGGACATACCACCTATGTTGAATTATCCAAGGCCTTTGACACTATCTCTCAAAGTTGGGGACTGCATCTCCACCACTAGTCTACTCACCAGTGGAATACCACAGGGATTTGTGGTGGGCTCTGAACTGTTTGGAAAATACTTCCCTGAAATACAGGGAACAGTAGATGGCCTGTGGTTTATCAAGTTTGCAGATGACTGTTAACTGGATGCACTCATATAGAGACCAGCAATGATGGTACCATATTACAGAAGGGGCTGACACAGACTAATGATTGGTGCCAAAATCACAGACTGAATTATAAAGCATACAATGGCTCATTGTCCCCTTTGTCAATGACATACTCCTGCTAATTATGATATACATAGCACTGACCTAAGCTCAAACATGGTGTTGTGAGCTTTGGAAGTGCATGTTGATAGCAAATATACACTTTCATCACTATGTGCCCATAGTGGTGACACATACTATCTGCAGTACACACATCATACATATGGACATTACATCCAAGACCAGAGTAGTTATACCTCTGCTGTACTCTACCCTTATCACACCAGTAATGGAGTACAATGCTCACTTCTGTCTGTACCTCACCAGAGACTTGCAGCAATTGTGTCTGGGAGAACCCCTGGCCCTCAAACATGACATACATGGAAATATTGACATACCTGTCACTGTACTCGGTATCATGCAGTCTGCTTAAAGATGACCTATGCCTGCCATGAAGAGCAGTCTCAGACCCTGGCCTTATGTAAATTATGGACATCTGCAATTCAAATGGGACAAGAATAATTTGTCCCAGGGTTCTCAACCTAGCCTTTAATATAAACAGAACATGCTGGGGAGGCAGATATATCCCACAGCTATTCACACTCCTCTGTAATAGGCTCCTACTGCATGTGAAGTGGTGCTTCTTAATTAACTTGTTTAAGCGCAACCATGAGTACTGGTTGGGTAATTGTAATGTCACCTCTGGGCTGCACCCATGTCACTCATGGACAGGGCCAGTTGGTGCTGCTCAAAAACTCACTCTGCTAAACACGATCATCCAACTATGCTCAATAAGGGTACTTATTTTTTTACACAGCTAAGCTTCTAAACACCTTAGTGTTATTAAGATAGTGGCCTCATATGAACCTGTGAAGCTATGTGCCTTTGCAAGCTTGTCAACCTGTTTTCCCCACATGGCCTGCAGATGTCATCTACTATAAGTTCAGCTGCACTCTTGTGTAAATTGAATTTGTGCTGTGGAGCTTACATAAAGTACTGGGTTCTGTAGTCTGTGTACTTAGGTAAGAGTTCTAGTCTCACTGAAGTCAACTGTGTGTGTGTGTGTGTGTGTGTATGTGTGTGTGTGTGTGGGGGGGGGGTGAGGTGTTGCTTGACATCACACAGAACATTTTACACCAGCATGTGGGGCACTGTTATATTCTCCTCAGCAAATACTGCTGATGTCATCATCTATATCACATTTTTGGATATGCAGTACCCCCACCAGGGCAGGGTTACAGACTGGCCTGGTGGCCTAGCAGAAGTCACCTCATCCTGTACAATAAACATTACAATGACATGGCTTTTAATCTATCTACATACATCATGACCTGGTTTGTAGACCTTGTATTATCTTGCTGAGAAAGCCCTGTGGAGTCTCCAGCTGCTACATGTGTCTGCTGAGGTACATGTAAAAAAGAGCATTATGCTCTATTAGTGTTATAATGAGGTCTGACTACAGTGCTGTCATACAATCCTAAGGTCTCAGTATGATGGTGTGACATAGGATGTGCACAATATAGGCTTTCAATAGCAGTGTGGACACTTGGTGGTCAAGGTTTAGATTGCTATCTACATTTGTTCCTAGTGCTTGCATCACTCGGTTTTTGCAGAGCAAGACTGTTGTCAATGCTCTGATTAATGTGGAACTCCAGTTTTCAGACAGACAACATTACAAACACATGTTTCTACATTTATTTGTACATCATGTACCTCTGTCACCATTCAGTTGTGCGTGTTAACTCCTCAAGTACTATGTTATCACCATTGGTGAAATCAATGATTGAACACAATATGCAAGAAATTAGCCTGAACTGTTGAGAAATACAGTTCAAACAGAGAAGGGGCAAGCACAGATCCCTGGGGTTTGCCAGTGGTGACAGCTATACTGCTACAGGTTGATTCATCAAATTTCACATGATATGTTCTGTCAGTGAGCCAATTGGTTACACATCAACTTATGTAAAGTTTAGTCCCCAGCATGTGGGTTTCCTCAATGATACCCGCTGTGTGATTTTTATTTATTTATTTAACATTTGTTTACCTGGAAAGTCTGACTTGGAATGAAGCCAATTTTCAGTGGAGGCCTGGGGAGAAATGCTCCGGACACATGTCTTTGTAACATGGGAGGAAACCGGAGTACCCGGAGGAAACTCACATGAGCGCAGGGAGGACATGCAGACTCCGCACAGAAGGCACCCCAGCCAAGAATCATACCAGAGAACCTCTTGCTGTGAGGTGACAACACAACCACTGCATCACTGTGCCATCCAAACCCTAGGCTAGATCATGATAGACAGTATGCATTGTCTTACTGTCATCCAGGCCTATCACATGGAATCAATGGGCTGTAACAACATCACATATCACCTATGGTGTCACTCAGCACATACACCTTCCTGATACGATTGAATACACACTTCAACACACCCTCCACATGGCCTATGTTCCCATACATAGGTGTACATCAACATGCGTCCACTTGAGTTGGAGGAAGCACCTGATGCATGCATGTATAGAGACATCCTGACTCTCCTCGACTGTGAGGTAGACCAACATGTCATCATGGACCTCTTCTATATGTACACTACTAATATTCCAGGTGTGTGCAACAGACCTGTGTGAGTTGTTAATGCTACATCAGGTCTGTTACATCTGATAGATGTCCTCAAAGAGGTCATTGAGGGCATGCATGATGACAACAGTATCATCTTGTGGAACATGAAGAGGTCAAGGCATTTGACACAAATCCACACTGAGGTTCATATGTTCATAGGTAGGTACTAGGCTATTGGTCCTAGGGCCTATATAAGCCTAACCATAAATATTCCCTGGCTTTCACCATCCAAACAAATTATTTTCCTGTACCCCTGTCAAGCAGAGCCACAGAAGTGATCACCGGGGTGAATTTCCTATTTCCCATCCAATCGTCAAGATTTTTCTAAAAGAAGGCTAATAAGGTGCTCTGCTTGACATGAATAGACAGTCTTTTCCAGAGTATGGGAAGTATCTGGGACAATAACCTATCCCTACAGCATTTTTTGTTTATTGTGGTGACAAGGTTTAGGTCCCTGGAGTGTGTGGGTCAGAGGGATTGGGATTTCTTTAAGTGTAGCATGTCCAACAGCTCTGGGTTTGACATGGCTTTATATGTTAGCAGAGATCACTTCTGAGTTGGCGATATGCGACGGAGTAGAGCTGAAGTATTTTGAGGCGGTCTGCATAGGGCATCTGTTTGAGGCCAGTGATCCTCTTTGTGAGGTATTTTTGCAACCTTTCCAGTTGTTGTAAATGTCTTGTGAGGTCCATATCAAAATGGGGCATTGTACTCTATAATAGGTCTAATGAGGGATGAGTAGCGAGGAAGAATGACCTCCTTTTTTTTCTGGATGCAAAACCTTTTGTGATGAGGTGTACCATGTAGAAGGATTTACTGACTACTGTGGCAATGTGGTTATCAAAGGAGACACTACTGTCCACCTGTGTCCCTAGGTCTCTTATCACACTTTCAGTGTTAAGTGGACTACCACCTATGTGCAAGTTCATGGGTACAGGGTTTTTTTCCCCAAGGGGATGACTTTGCATTTTTTTGGCATTGAGCTTGAAGCCATGGCTTTGACACCAGGCATCTGTCTCAATGAGGCCATTTTGTAGAATGTCCACATAATTTGGGGATTCAATAATGGCTCCCAGTTTGCAGTTGTCTGCAAACTTTGTTAGCAATAGACCCTCTGTGTTGGCCTGAACTTCAGAGAAGTAGATGCCAAACAGAAGGGGACCCAGGGCTGAACCCTTTGGTACTCCACTTGTCACTGGTCTGGAGTTAGATTTGGCGTCGGCTACTTTCACGGTGTGGATTCTGTCAATGAGCCAGTTGCCAATCCATCATGAGACATAGGGATTTATTCCCAGTTTAGTGAGTTCATCTATGATTTCAGAGTGGGGATGGTGTCAAAGGACATGGCGCAGTCTAGATAGGCTGTGTGAACCACCTTACCCTCATCCACGGCTCTGGTGACTGCTTCAAAGAAGTTAATCAGGTTTAGGAAACATGATCTACCTTTCACTAACCCAAACTGGGTGGGGTCCAGAGTTTGAAGGTTACCTATGTCTTTGCTTATAAGTTCCATGATGATACATTCCATGGCCTTGCAGATCTGCCTCATCAGGCTAATGGGGCAGTAGTTCATGAGGTCCGTGGTGGATCCCCCCTTGTGGAGTGGGATAACCATAACTGTGTTCCATTCAGTAGGCACCAAGCCTGAAGTGAGGCTATGACTGAACATGGTACTTAGGTGGGGTGCCAGTTCGTTTTGTAGTTCATGCAGAACATAGCCTAGGATGTTGTCTGGTCCCATGGATCCTGTATTCTTGGCTTTGGAGAGTATGTTTTTTACCTGTGCAGCTGTGATTACCAGAGCTTGGCATTCTTTCGGTATTGAGATGGGCCCTTTAGGGGGTGAGAGGGGTGTGAAATTAGCACTGAACCTATCTGCCAGGATGTTGGCAATATCAGTTGGTCCTGTATATTTAGTGCCATTGTGCTGTAACTCAGAGCCTGAGTGTTGCCATTGAAATTCTTGATATAACTATAAAATGCTTTGTGGTTGTCTTTAGAATCTGTGGTGGTTTTGTTTTCATAACTAGCTTTGGAGCATTTTATGAGGGATCACAGCTTTTTACTGAGGCTGACAAAGGAGTTTTTCCAATCATGGGTTTTTACTCTTTTTTGCAACAATTTTTTCCTTCTGTTGTAGAGTTTGTTTATGACAGAGGACCACCAGATTGGGTTGTTTTTTTTGAGGAGAGTGTATTGGTTCTATTTAGGATGGTATGGTCCATACACTCATGTATGTGTTCCTACAGTGCATTAGTGTAAGTTTCAGCAGCCATACTTCTACTTTCTGTCTGCATGGGTGTCGTGAAATTTGTCACTTCTGTCTTAGGAAGCCTGAAGTTGGTTTTGGAGAAGTATTCTATGGTGGTTACCTTAATGGGGAGTGGGGGCAGGATGTGGATGTCTAGGGTAATTAGCTTATGGTCAGATTGACCAACGAGGAGCTGACCTGAGGTGTGGAGCATCGGTCGCCCATGTTGGTAATGACCAGGTCTAGTATATTGGTGCCCCTGGTGGGGGGTCTGGATAAGTTGATCTGAGGCATTGGAATTTATGAATTCCAGAAAACATTGAGCAAATGTGTTGGTACATGAGTAGTTTTCCCAGTTAATGGCGGAGTAGTTGAAGTCACCCAGTATTAGGGAATTTGGTTGTACCTTTATATTTTCCAGTATGTTAAAAAAAGTGGAGTGGGAATCTTGGGGTATGGTGAGGGATCTGTAGCAAGCTACAATTTGGATTGCAGTCTTGCCTAGTGTTAGTTGCACGTGGAGAATTTTGGATGCATTATGTTGGGCAACTAGACTGAAGGTGTGGATATCCTTGGTGAATATGGACATGCCACTACCTTTAGTGTTTTGGTCCAGGTTAGGTGGCCGAAAGGTGTGGTATGAACTGTAGCCTGGTATTGCAGGGGTGCTCTCCGAAGCCTTGAACCAGATCTCTGTTACAGCACAGATGTCAATGTTCTCCATTTAAAGGAGTGCCTCGAGTGAGTGCATTTTGAGGTTTAGACTTCTAGCATTGAGTAGCATTACCCTCAGATTTTGCTTGTTTGTACCTGTTACAGTGGTAATTTTGTCATTTTAACCTTGCTTAAAAAAGGCACTATAAGGGTGGCAAGAGCCTTAGCCAGTATCTGGAATCCCAGGGGTGACAGGTGCAGGCCATCTATGGCAAAGCATCGTGGTCTGTTAATCATGTCATGCCAGGCAGACAGATACTAGATCCCCTTAGAATGACATCAGAAGCTTAGCCAATTGTTGAAATCAATCATTTTGTCCTTGTACTGTGGTATCATTCTGGGCAATGGCAGGATGCAACTAAGGGGTAAGGTCATACCTGCCTGAGCTACAAGATCCGAGAGCTCCTCCATGTCTCTTTTCATCTAGTCCAGGGAGGTACATCTTAGGTCATTCACTCCAACATGTACAATGACAGAGTTGTATTTGTACTTGTTGTGGAGTGACCTGAGTACGTGCGTTATGTGGTGGCTCTTGACACCCAACAGGCAGGTGATTATAATTTTCTCCTTGTTTAGCCTGGTGAGTGGGACATCAGTGTGCCTGACTATAGAGTCACCTATGACTAGTGTGTTGGGTACGTTGGTTTGCCTTAGGGGTTGAGGTTGAGTGGCACACTGGTTTTGTGAGCTATGTGTCACTTGGGTTGTGTTGAGGATTGGTGGTTGTTTGTGTTTCAGCTTTGGAGGTCTCTGTTGCTTGGGCAGATTTATATTAAGAGCCTCCATGAATGTAAGTGTGTGTTTTGTGCTACTATGTGTGGGTTTTGGTAGGGTAGGTTTCAAAGGACTATGTATTGTGTTCAGTGTGGTGCAGGTGTTTACTTTCTCCTCTTGACTGACTTGTCCAGTCTTGGCTGGAGAGAGCTTGGCTTCCAGCTTGGCTATATAAGTGCATCTCTCATAGGTTGTAGTGTTGGGATGTAGGAGGAGAGGGTTGTCTGTGTACATGAGGCAATTGCTACATTGCCGCAAGATGCCCAGATTCACCAGGTGGACAGGAGAAAATACCGGGAGCTGACCCTTAGACATGCCTGGATAGGTGCTTATTTATTTAAGTGCTAAAACTGTTTTCATCTTTACTTAGTAAGGAAAGTTGAGTGCTATAGCAATTTATAGAATATTTAGTGCTTACGAGTTCTAAGCAAGTGTTGAGCTCGAAGAATCAGGGTTAAGTGCTAAACTGAAAAACTGGCTAGTTCTAAGGGAAAATTTGACAACAGGCTTCTGGTGCTGGTAATAGTTTAAAACTAGCTAAGCGGCACTGCGCGATGCACAAACTCGTGCAAACACAGGTTTTTAAGACAGAAAGTTGAAAGGGATAGAAAGCAGCCCCAAACAGTCAATAAGGTACCATTCCTGAGCGGGAAACCACTACTCTAGTGACAGATAGGCAGCTCAATGCTTACCACTCCCATTGATAAGCAGAAAGACTTCACTCTACCACAGCAAGGTCTGGAAAACTCGGAAACACAAAAATAAAGTCCTAAAATCAGCAAATCTGGGATCCAGACTATTCTAGTATAGAAAAAGGTTGGAAACAAGCAACATATATTAATTTTTTTTAAGGTTTAATTAAGCAGAAAGATGCAATTAAACAAAAAATAAGCATAGAAAAGGCTATCACACTTGAGTGTGTAGCCTACAACAGTAAATGCAATTTAAACTTTGAATTTAAGCATAAACTAAGTGCACAAACAGTAAAAAGATTTAAACAGTAAAATACAGTAGAAATAGTAGCAAGACTACTTTAAAATGGCTTTTAGAAGTGTGGTTAGCAAAAACAGTCAAGAAAATCCAAAAAGGTACTTATAATCAGCAAAAGGTCTTTCTTTTTTATTTCTGGTGTTGTAGTAGTCTGCAGGACACCCAAACAGGATCCACTGAGCTAAAACAAGCGCAAACCCGTGCAAACACGAGTTTTTAAGACAGAAAGTTGAAAGGGATGGAAAGCAGCCCCAAACAACCAATAAGGTACAGTTCCTGAGCTGGAAACCACTCCTCTAGCGACAGTTAGGCAGCTCAATGCTTACCACTCCCAATGACAAGCAGAAAGACTTCCCTCTACCACAGCAAGATCTGGACAACTCGGAAACACAAAAATAAAGTCCTGAAACCAGCAAATCTGGGATCCGGATTATTCTAGTATAGAAAAAGGTGGAAAACAAGCAACAGATAGTAATTTTTTTTTTTTGCTTTTTTGTTTTTTAAGGTTAAATTAAGCAGAAAGATGCATTTAAACAGTAAATAAGCACAGAAAAGGCTATCACACTTGAGTATGTAGCCTACAACAGTAAATGCAGTTTAAACTTTGAACTTAAGCAGAAACCAAGTGCACAAAGTAAAACGATTTAAACAGTAAAATACAGTAGAAATAGTAGCAAGGCTACTTTAAAACGGCTTTTAGAAGTGCGGTTAGCAAAAACAGTCAAGAAAAGGCGAAAAGGTACTTATAATCAGCAAAAAGTCTCTCTTTCTCATTTCTGTTGTAGTAGTCTGCAGGATGCTGAAACAGGATCTGCTGAGCTAAAACAAGTGCAAACCCATACCAACATGGGTTTTTAAGACAGAAAGTTGAAATGGATAGAAAGCAGCCCCAAACAGCCAATAAGGTACAATTCCTGAGCTGGAAACCACTCCTCTAGTGACAGATAGGCAGCTCAATGCTCACTACTCCCACTGATAAGCAGAAAGACTTCTCTCTACCACAGCAAGGTCTGGACAACTTGGAAATACAAAAATAAAGTCCTGAAATCAGCAACTCTGGGATCCAAACTATTCCAGTACAGGAAAAAATGGGAAATAAGCAGCAGATAGTAATGTTTTATTTATTTTTTTTTATTATTTTTTTTAAGGTTAAATTAAGCAGAAATATGCAATTAAACAGTAAATAAGCACAGAAAAGGCTATCACACTTGAGTGTGTTGCCTACAACAGTAAATGTAGTTTAAACTTTGAATTTAAGCAGAAAACAAGTGCAGAAAGTAAAACAATTTAAACAGTAAAATGCAGTAGAAATTGTAGCAAGACTACTTTAAAATGACTTTTAGAAATGTGGTTAGCAAAAACAGTCAAGAAAAGCCAAAATGTTACTTATAATCAGCAAAAAGTCCCTCTTTCTTATTTCTGGTGCTGTAGTAGTCTGCAGGATGCCCAGACAGGATCCACTGAGCTAAAATAAGTTCAAACCTGTGCAAGCATGGGTTTTTAAGACAGAAAGTTGAAAGAGATAGAAAGCAGCCCCAAACTGCCAATAAGGTACAATTCCTGAGCTGGAAACTACTCCTCTAGTGACAGATAGGCAGCTCAATGCTTACCACTCCCATTGATAAGCAGAAAGACTTCACTCTACCACAGCAAGGTCTGGACAACTCAGAAACACACAAATAAAGTCCTGGCACCAGCAAATTTGGGATCCGGATTATTCTAGTATAGAAAAAGGCAGGAAACTAGCAACATATAGTAATTTTTTTAAGGTTAAATTAAGCAGAAAGATGCAATTAAACAGTAAATAAGCACAGAAAAGGCTATCACACTTGAGTGTGTAGCCTACAACAGTAAATGCAGTTTAAACTTTGAATTTAAGCAGAAACCAAGTGCCACAGCAAGGTCTAGACATCTCAGAAACACAAAAATAAAGTCATATGTGACCATAAATAGCTAAATCACCAAATGGGTAGACAGACCAGTGTATGACATACGTGGCATCTCACTATGCTGAAATGTGTAATGTGACATATATCTCAGGTCCAGTGTTCAGGTCAGTACATCAGGGGTGTCTGCTAGGCCCTTTTGTGCCCAGTAGTTAAATAATGGAAATCACAGATGACATACACATACTGTCTCCAAGCAGTTGCCTTAAGAACCCCATTGTGTGGGCAATCACTGACTTTAACTGTGATATTAGTGTAATACAGACCAAAAACTGCTGCCACAGCTTAGACAACACCTGCATTGGCAAGAAACATGGAGGGATTTGTTGAATCAGGAAACAGACACATCACCCAAGTATAATGTGGACATCACACCCTAGAATCAAACCAATAGGTATGTGACCTGTGTCCTGGGGTAGAGGGTAAGGGGTACATCCACCAGCATGTGGTCACAGTGCTGACTACTACCTTGAATGTAACACAACTACTGGGTATGTGAAGGAAATCCACATCAGAGACCATAATAACTTCATGGTTCCCAGCCTTCATCACACCAATAACTCAGTACAATGCGCCCTTCTTCATGTACCTCCCTACACATACTCCAGTAATGTGTAACTGAAGTGTACCATCTTTGTCATGGTGTACTGTTACACATCTTATTGGTCATACCTAGGTATTCTTTCTGTGGAATATACATGACTGTCTGATTGTGCGAAATGCCAATCAAGTTGTTACACCAGATGTGTGTGTGCTACCTGTTCTGCATATGCACACACACTACATATATAGGTGTCTGACAACATTAATGACATGTATCTCTTCTGTGACAGTGTGGATTGTGCCATAGATATATGCCATGCACACAAGACAGCTAGCCTGTATTGCCCATACTGTTGCATACAGGTATAGCAGTGTCCCTCCTAACACCTGCAGCAGATGTTACAGTGCCAGGAGAGTGTGTATGGTTACCATCATAGAGTGTGGATGTATCACAATAATTGTTCAACTGTGTGTGCAGACTCATCTCTTATCATTGTAAATCCCATATGTTATGTCAGAGGCATGGGATTAGTGTTGGTATATTCTGAGATTGTCCATGATTGTGGTTGGTAATTGTAATGTTTTCCATGATTCTTTACTGTGGCCATCTACCTGGAGATCTCTGCTGAGACTACACTCATATTCAGGCATATCAGTTCGTACAGCTTCACAATAGGCACCCTACCCCAATTGTATGTCAGATCCCTGATAAATGTTCGCATTATCTGCATTATTTATGTAATGATGCTTATCACACAGACATCCTCCCCATTGTTATGTCAACTTGTGTGACAGTCACATACACATTTTTAATGTACATTCACTACTGTACCATACAGATATGTGTTTGGTGTTGCTGCTAAAACCATCTTCCATTGATATGCCCTCCTCTGCTGTACATGAGGGAGTTTCATCTGTCCTCTTTCCCTGTGTTCATTCCTACAATTCATGTGTGTGTCCCTATTGAATACTCACACTTCCCCTGAGTGATCATTTTACATGGCAGTCCCATGTCCTGTTACAGATCATTTACACAGCTTCAGTACAGAATGCCAGGAATGGGATATCACAGTACTCTGCACTGTAGGTACACTGTCCTGTACTGTGTTTGGATCATATAATTCACATTCATACCTCTCAACTGCCCAGATATTCCCAGGATGTGCAGATATTTTCCTTAACAAATGTGTGACTTTTTGCCATATCACTGGGATGATTTCTGCAATGATGTGACTCAGTATTACATACATTTGAGTGAATACATGTCAACTGTCATGATTTGTGCAGAATGTCCAGATTTTATCTCATATTTGTGATATTTTCCTCATTATAGTTTTGTTTTCTGGCAAATCACTGGTATGTCATTGCAGAGTGAAGTCAAAAACTGATGACTGACATTTGAGTTTCAAACCATGCTCTTCATGCAGTTCATGCTAATGTACAAACTATTTATTGTATCAACTTTCCAAGTTTGGAAGTGCAATATTAAATATATGTCCCTGTTTTTGGGCCCCCCCCCCCCATTATGTATGCCTTTGTCCCCATATCTTGCTTAACAGGAAATGACAGATATGTTTGACTTTCGTTCTACCACATCTATGCAATATCTATAGCAATTATGTCCCTATTTCTGATTCCTGCATTATGTTGGCCTTTGTGGAGATACGTTGAACTAACAGATTCACAGCTATCTGTGAAGCCCTGGTGGTCAATGCAGGTGCTAATATGCATTGTGCACTGCAGCGAGCCATGCACCGTCTCACTAAGATATAAGCTGCATGTATACTCTGCATGAAGCCTCCATGGAGTTTATTGAATTCTGCGGTATCACTTTTACTATGTAATTATAATTTTAACATCTGCAGAAGACATTAAGTGTGCTTCAACAACAGAAAGACAGCAACAGGAACACTTGCAATAACTGGAAACAACAGTATAGCAAAGTGCTCATAAAGGTTGTAGTGGAAGGGATGCTTGCTTTTCTACAGTGGCATTGTAAGGACAGTTCAACAGTTACACAGATTACACCAGAGGTACAAAAGAGTTAACCTGATTTTTCCAAAAATGCTGTCCTATGAAAGGATGTATACAGGCTGCTAGAATGACATTCCACAGCTCAGAGGTACTAATGAGTTGCATTTGTTATTTGTCTTTTAGTTTCTTGCTGGTAGTTTGATATGATCTTTAATATGAGGAATTTTAGATATTTTATATATATTTAAGAATTTTATTTTCTCCTGTTATATTGTTTAAGATGGCAGGCTAACAGGGTGGTTTGTTCTTAAACATTCCATTATATGTGACTCTAGTAGGGACAGCTAGGTCTAGGTTCTTATTTATGCAGAAATAGAACTCCTTTGTATAAAAAACAACTGTGTTGATGTTGTCTGGTGGTTATCAAATCAATTTGTATAGCTTATCATAGAGTTTAAGAAAAACACAAAGCCACCTATGGTGATTGCCAGGTACACAAAAAATCCAAAGTGTTGCCCAAAAAGAATTTATTGAAAGTTCCACAAACAGGTCCTAAATGGTAAGCGCTTTCATCCGTCAAAATCTTAGGACTTTATCAAAACCAAAAGTGCTTGCCACTAAAATTCTCTAAATACATGACATCTGTAGTTGTTTAACCAATGAATGCCATTAAATCACACCTGATACATAGGTATCAGAATCTTAACCCTTCATTCAATACAACAAAACAATTAAAACATTCAATTACATACATAAACTAATACATTAAAATTCATAAAATTATGGCTCTTTCTTTCTTTTAAGACAGGAATGAGTGAGAGATGGTCATTCAACCCAGGTGAACAATTTGCATTTAATCTGAGCTGCCATGTAAGTTCCCTTTTACAAATAATATTTGACCAGTCACCTCCCTTTTCTTCCTTATGAACCTTCTCTAAAATCCCAAATTGAAAACTGCTATGTTCTGAACCTAATAGTGTGTGTTTGAAAAGGGCATTGTTCATGTCTTTAGAATTAATGGCATAAAGGTGTTCATAAATATGTTTATGAAGAGTCCTCTCCGTCTTCCCAGTGTAATAACCATAACACCCTTGACATACAGTAATGTAAACCAACCCTTTACTGCCACAATTTCCTTCAGCTAATTTTAATTTCTTACAAGGTTCTCCAATTTTGAGATGCTTCTGATGTAGAATTTAAGCACAATATTTACACGCCCCACATCTCAATGTACCCCTACCCTCTCTGTTCTTGTTTAAGGGGCACTCCAATAAAAATTTTATATTAAAGTTCATCTTGTACATAAATAATGGTGTGTTTCCCACTCTTTTAGATACTTCAATGTTTCCTTCCAAACTTACCCATTTTTTGTAACAATATTCCGAACCTTGTGTCCAAATGATCCAAAAAATGTAACCATCGAATGTGAGAAATTGGTTGTCTGATTTCCATCCCCCTTGTTAACAATAACCTCCTTACCTATCAGGGGTATGTATTTGCTACCCCATCCTTCCAAAACCTCCTTCCCCACTTCTGGATCCCATTTTTCTGAGCAGCCTCTATCCACAAACATTTGTGTTATCATAGAGTTTGGGCAGGTTCTCTGAAATCCTTCAATGCAGAATTATTAACTGCAGGGGTTTTTAGACGTTTTGAATGAGAATGTTACAAGTTTATGGTCAGACTTAACCAGGGATGGAGAAACTAGAAGCTGGTACATGCAGTGGCTGCATTAGTTCAGACCAAATTTTAAATAATTTAACCTTTAGTTGGTTTGTTAACTATATGCACCAAGGAACTGTTATTTATTAAGATTAAAAATCTCTGGGCATACCTGACTTTGGAGGTATAGGTGCTACAGTGTATTCAGAAGTTGAAATCTCCCATTATAAAGGCATTTTGGCAACAGGTAGTTCCTGAAGTACATTTGGTAATCGTTTGTGGTTATCACAGGACACGTAGTATATCCTACAGCAGGCTTGAAGTTGATAATTTGACATGTACAGGGTATGCTGGAATTCAATGAATTAAATTTGTGGGGCTCTAGGAAGCTATCTAGAGGTTATGTGGACCTTGAATAATATGGAAACACCACCACAGTTTCCATCAGGCCTGAATGCACTCTAGGAGCAAAACCCAGGTATAGAGGAAGTGCTTGCTTTTCACTAAAACAAGGGCTCCTTAACTACACAGACGTGTATGTTTACATGTTGCAGGAGAGCCTCAAGATCAGGCAATTTGTCTTAAGACTTCTGGCCTTTAAGGAAAGCTACCTTGATATGGTCCAATTTTTGAACGGAAATGGCTGCATTGATAAACACTATATTGGGATGTCCATCTGCCAGATGCTGCCTAAAAAGGCACTATGGGGTCAACAAGGGCTTTAGCCAATATGCAGACATCATGAAATTGGAGGTGCAGGTCATTCTTGGTGAGGTAAGTTGGACTGTCAGTCATTTCAACTCATGTCGACAGACCCCCCCCAGACTTGACACCAAATACTGACTTACATTGAGGGTAGAAAAAAGTCACCACAGAAGCTTCCTGGGCTAGTGACTTTTTCCACCCTCAGTATGTCAGTTTAGTTTGGCAGTGGTGGGTGGCGGCATGAGATTCTCATTGGTCATCTTACTGGATGAGAGAAATGCCTTTAGATTCCATAGATATTTGCACCTCTCGTAGATTGAATTATTTGTATCAAATTGAAGTTGTTTGTGAATAAACACATGACAGTTCCCACACTGCCTGAGAGTACCAGGAGTGCTATAATGCTGACAACAGAAGGGATCCAAGCAGGGTTATGTTTCATGTTATCCAAGCAGGTCTTAGATTTAGTCTGATCTAAGTGGTTAATGTATATTGTTTCTAGCTTCACTAGGTATATGGCCTAGAGCATGACCTAGGCTAAGAGAAAGCACAACTAATTCTGAGCAGGTAAGAGAGGCTTAGTGCAACCACTAATACATTACATGAAAACAACATGGTTGGTACAGCAGCTACTACAATAAGGAGTCTATGTTCAACTAGTAACAATGCCGTAACAATGAAGGACACAGAGTGCAACTAATAGCAGTTCAGTGCAAATCCACTTAACCTACAGCAATATTACAGCAATGGAATGCTCAAGTAGCAACTGATAGCAGCCTTGTGCAAATGCATGCTGATTTCAGCAATACAGCAATGTTAAAATGCTGAATGATCACACTAGCCAATGGCTAAATATTCTGTGAAGTTGTCCAGTCACTCTAAAGGTGACTACAGGAAAGAGTGAAGCAGTTAATGTCCACCCCCAGTGACAGTGTTTGGAGTGCCACAACAAGCAAACCAGTGTTTTATATCTATAGCTATCTATCTGTCTGTCTGTCTGTCTATCTATCTATCCATCCATCCATCTATCTATCTATCTATCTATCTATCTATCTATCTATCTATCTATCTATCTATCTATCTATCTGTCTGTCTGTCTGTCTGTCTGTCTATCTATCTATCTATCTATCTATCTATCTATCTATCTATCTATCTGTCTATCTATCATCATCATCTGCTCACTTTTCCCCATTTTCTACATGGGGTTGTTATATCGTGTTAGCTGTCACAATTTTTCTCGATTCAGTGCCACACTCCTGCCTTCTTTAACACTCATGCCTGACTGTTGCAGATCTTCTATCACACAATCCATCCACCTCTTTACTGGACGTCCTCGCTTCCTCTTACCTTCTTCTGTCTGTCCCATATCTTCCTCACCGGATTGTCTTCTGCTTTTCTACACATGTGCCCAAACCACCGTAATCTGTTCTCATTGATCTTTTCTGCAATTGGAGCTACTTTAGCTTCTGCTCTTATGTCCTCATTTCTTCATCTGCCCCACAGTGTGCATCCTACCACCCTTCTCAGGCACTTCATTTCCATCACCTCTAGCTTCTTCATCTGCTTTGCCTTTATTGCCCAGGTTTCTGTACCATAAAGTAGTACTGATCGCACCACTGTCTTGTACACCTTACTTTTCAGCTTCTTTGGCATTCTTCTGTCATAGACAACACCTGACACTCTATGCCAGTTAGCTGCAGACCCTCTGATTCTAGCTTTGACCTCTTCATTCAGACTTTTCTTCTCCTCAACCATCCCTCCCAGATACTTGAAGCTACTTACTGTTCCACTATCTTCCTTTCTATCTCAATTCTCATCTTCTTCTGATTTCACCAATTTGCTGCCATTACCACTGTCTTATCTGTGCTTAGTTTCATCCCATGTGCCTTCAGTTTTGTATTCCATTCCCCTATCCTCTGCTGAAGTTCTTGTGCAGAGTCTGCCTATAATGCCATTTCATCTGCATATAGTAACGTTCATCTGTCCCCTCCAACCTGTTTGGTAATGTAGTCCATTACCAGTATGAAAAGCAGTGGGCTCAGAGCTGTACTGTGGTGTATACCCAGTCCCACTGGGAACCCCTTTGTGAGGCCAAACACTGTTCATACTTGACAAATTGGGTCCTTGTACATAGCCTGCACTAATTCTAGCAATGTTTCCGGGACTTCAAACCACTACAGTACTGCCCAGATCAGCTTTCTTGGGACCTTGTCATATCTTTTCTCCAAGTCTAGGAATGCCCAGTTGGACTCTTTTCTCTTCTCTAGCTTCTTCTCAACTATCTGTCTCACTGCAAACATCGGGGCAGTTGTGCTGCATCCTGACCTGAATCCGAAATACTCATCTCCCGTCTTACATTCTACTACTCTGTGTATCCATTTATCAATCACCCTCTCCAGAACTTTCATGCAATGTGATAGATGTTTGATGCCTCTGTACTGCTCACAGTTGTGGATGTCCCCTTTGTTTTTGTACACTGGCATGAGTATGCTTATTCCCCAGTCATCTGGGATATGCTTTTCTCTCCACGCTGCTATGAGGACCCTCAGGAGCCCTTTCTCCCCTATCTCACCCAGCATCTTTATCATACGTGCTGTGACCTCATCTGAGCCTGCTACTTTCCTGACTTCATTTTCCTTAGTGCTATTTTTACTTCTAGGGAAGGCTCCTCTTCTTGTCTCATCATAGGCTGTTTCTGGGGTAGTATAGCTTCTGTAGCATTTTCTTCATTCAGAAGCTGCTGGAAATACTCCTTCCATCTGCCTTTGATGTCTTCTGGACTGGTGAGCAGGTTGTTGCTGGCATCCCTTATGAAGGATGTCTGACTATTTTCTTTATCTTTCTGTCTTTGCCTTGCAACCTGATATAGTTTCTTTGTACCACCTACTGAGTCACTTTCCAGAAGCTGATAGAGGGCCTCTGATGCCCTATTCTTTGCTATTGCAATACCTTTCTTAGCTTCTTTGTTAGTCAAGCAGTATTTCTTCCCAGCCTGGTCTTTCTTTTCTATCTCCCATTTTTTCCTGCACTCCTTTCTTTTGATCACTTCTGAACTTCTGCATTCCACTACCAGCTTTCTTTATGTACCTTATTTGCATACCTAGCTCAGTCACATATCTGTTCTGCAGTCCTAAGACATGCTGTTTTGAGGCGTTGCCATTCTTCTTCAACTCCACCTATTTCCTCCTCTTCCTGAGGTGCTAGAGCCCTGAATAATTCCTTAAACTTTTGTACTTTCTGTCCAGTGAACTTCCAGGTCTTCAGCCTGGTCTCTGTTGCCTTAGAGCCTTCTCTGACCATTGCTTGCAGCTGATGATGGCAACCAATGGTTTATGCTGTGGGCTGACTGTTTAATTGGGGATGACTTTGCAATCATGGAGTCTACCCCAGTGCCTTTTCCTTACTAGGAGGAAGTCTACCTGAGTTGCATGTCAGCTACTCTTGTTTGTGATCTTGTGACTGCCTCTCTTTCTGACCCATGTGTTGGTTACTATCAAGCCATTTACCAGACAGAAGTCTAGAATGGCTTCTCCTTCTTTATTCTGTTGCCCCTGCCATGTGAACCCAGGCAGTCCTCATATCCTGTTCTGTGTGTCCTGATATGTGCATTCAAGTTACCCATTCTAAACACCAGTTCATCAATATCTATATATCTGTATATATAAATATATAGAGATTTATTTATATATATATATATATATATATATATATATGTATATATATATATATATATATATATATATATATATATATATATATATATATATATATATATATATATATATATATATATATATATATATATATATATATATATATATATATATATATATATATATATATATATATATATATATATATATATATATATATATATATATATATATATATATATATATATATATATATATATATATATATATATATATATATATATATATATATATATATATATATATATATATATATATATATATATATGCCGCATTATGGATTATATATGTATGGGTGTATGTCAAAAGATTGAAAGTTCACATCCCTGCTAATTATATATACTAACTCCAAGATCGCACAACACTGGAGAAACAGCAAATTCCATTTTTGATATTTTGAGTGTTAGATTTTCAGTCTTTTGAACTTTTGATCTTCTGAAAGGGATCTGTATAAATATACATAATAACCCAGGAAACTGAAACAGCCAATCAGAATACTACTTGAACTCCCAGAACAGCAGCAAATTACCCTCTAAAATAAGATAATCATTAGCAATGTTCCAAGATGGCAACCAAACACTTCCAAAGTCGTAATCATTAGCAATGTTCCAAGATGACAACCAAACACTTCCAAAGTCGTGACCAGTTGGCAATATGCACTGAAACTGAGATTCATATGATTCATAGGAATTTTAAGATAATCAAGTCTCACAACCATTTACACCTTGTCAGTAGTAACACTCAGGCTGTACCCCCTTTTGCTAGGAGAACTAGAGATATAGGAGATACAGGCTAGCTGTGTCTTTTGGGATGACATCAAAGGTTAGAGCTCCCTGCAACAGTTTGTGCTTAGATCTCCCTGCAACAGTGTGTAAGATACTCAGTAAAGGGACAGTGCTTCCAGCCTCTCTTGTAGTTCATGATCTTGACGCCTGGAATGTTTTTAGTCAGAAACGTCTGAGGTCCTTTTAATTGTTTGATGGGTCTAGTGAGGTACATCCTAAAGGGGCATTGTACTCAATAATTTGACAAATTAATGTTGAACATAATGAGACAATGACATCTTTAGGTATGGATGACATTCCTTTGGCAATTGTTTGCACTAAGAAGGATTTCCTGATTACTATTGTCGCATGAGGATGGAAAAAGAATTATCATGCTATGTTCCAAGGTCCCTAACTACATTT
>NC_056731.1:196865027-196885027 GCF_019279795.1 Protopterus annectens
CTCCTTTTTCCGCCCATGCTCTCTTGAATACCTCTGTAAATTCTCTGTCCAACACCTAATATGATTGTCCACTCCATGAGTCTATGACATGCTCTGCAAAAAAGTGCCATTTGAAATCCCAGGAGTAGTTAGATCCTATAATCTGCACTCTGTGCCCCCTCTTTCCCCCTTCTGTTCTACATGTTCATGATGTTCACATCTCCCTGATATGATCTTGTGCAGTAATATTAAGTCAGCCTGTTTTTTATTTTTTGGTATCAGGTGAGAAGAGCTTCACCTCCTCTAGATTCAAATCATATTCATTCCCCATAATTCCCTTGATGATATTTCCAGTAACTTTTTCTGGATTCTTTCCTGTTGCTCCATCCCTGAAGTAGCCTCCATAACAGCACACAGTACTTAAGGTGTGACCTGACCAGGATTGTTTAGAGTGGAAGTATTTCCAAATTGCTTTTGGAGTCTATACCCCCTGAAGATACACACCAGTATTTTATTTGCCACTGATATTAGCATTTCTCTGTTTTTTTAATGGTCTAGTCCAGGCGTAATAAACACCCCAAACCCTTTTCATGCCCTGTTGTAATCAGTTACATTCTCCCAGATGATGATTTATGCCAGGGTGGTTTCTACCAAAGTACAATATTTTACATTTATTTACAATGAACCTTAGTTGCTACCTTTCTGTCTACTTGGCCAGCCTTTCCAAATCCCACTTTAGACTCCTACCCTCATCATCCACTGTTGCATCTGTCTTTCTGTCATCACTGAACAGTTTGGTCTTGTTATCTATCTCCTCAGATATGTTAGAAACAAACCCACTGAAGAGTATTGAATGTAGGACAACCCCATGCAGCTTGCTAGCCAATTTCTAAATTCCTGATATTGTCACTCTCACCAAAGTCCCCCTGCTTCCTACCATTCAAGCATGCAACAATGAAGTTCCTCTGTGTCAATTTTAACACCTCCACAGCTTTTCTAGTTCTTCTATTAGCCAACTGTTGGGGACTGAGTCAATGGCCTTGTTGATGTCCAGGCAGATGATGTTTATTAGCACTCCCCTGTCAATATCATCAGTGACACATTTATAAAACTGGTTCAGCTTCTTCTGGCTATGAACCATGTAGGTGTCTGTCTTGGAGACTGTTGCCCTCTAGAAATATTACTATCCTTCTTCTCATAATTATGTTTATGGATTTCTCTGTCACTACTGTCATATGGCCTTTAATTCCCAGATTTCCTACAACAACACTGCACTTTTTATCTTCCCATCCTCCTGCACTCCTGCATTAACAAGTTATTTGTTGAAGATTTCTGTTAGGGGGTATGCCAGCACCGTGACCAGATTTCTGAGGACTCTTCTAGTTTGCCCATCTGGCCCTTATACTCCCTAAAGGCAGCCTGTTCAGTTTCTGTCTTCTACACCTGCATCCTCTTGTCTAGACACTGTTTTCATATTCTTCTTTTTCTCAACATTGCACCCTCCTCTTGCTTTTCCTTGTCAAGGCTGAAGCAAATTTTTCATTCAGTACCTCTGATTTTTCCAAATCCTCAATGATGTCCAGCCTATCTTTGCTCAGTCTGGCTTTTTCTGTCCCTCCATTCTTCCTTTGTGCTACATCCTTAAAACATATGCTCTCTTCTTGGTCCCTTCTGATTCCTTCTGCTATCTCTGTTTAAGCCTTATCAATGGCCTTCCTCATCATCTTTGTTATTCCTCCTCTAGCCACTCTGTACCACGTCTTTTCTACCCCCCCACCCTCTCCTATTTATCTTGTGTAGACCATATCTTTTACCTGAATTGCTAGTTTCACGTTCCTATGTAACCACATTGGTTTTCTCTTTTTTGCCTACTCATTGTACACTTGTTCTTAACTCTGACCCATTCCCATAACTTGGTTACTCTATCATTGATTCCAGTCTCCTAACCCAACCCGCACCCTCTCCTCCAAACACAAAGTAATCTGGTCTCCTAACATCCCATACCATCATCTATGGCTGTGTACTTTTCTCATCTTAGTTGTGTTTCTTTCTAGAACACATGCCTCCTCAAAGCAGCCCAGCAAGGGGTTGGTTGTTTGAAGAAATAGCTACTGCAGCTGTGCAAATACTTTGTGCATTTCCATAATCTTTAGAAAACAACAGCCACTAAGCACTTCACCTGGATCTGATACTGGCTGTCTGAGCCATACAACACTGACAACGTACACCATTGTACTTTTATTCAAATACATTGGGAGATGTGGAGCAGATAGACTTTCACCAGAAACTGGAGAAGTTTGAAATATATACTTCTGATAGAAGTGCATTCAAAAATCAGCAGCAAAAATGTTAGCTTGGCGCATAGGTTGTGCTCCTTTATCAGCTCCAGCAATAACATGCTCCACATTATACTGTATGCACATACAATGTTGTGGCTCATAAGTACAGTACTTGGACACACCATTAATTTACAGGATAGCATGTATTTATGTACAGCTGCCACATAACACAACATTTTGTCTTAAAAGGCCCATCCATTAGGCACTGCAGCACCCCATTAAGGTGAGTCAGGTATCCAGCTGTTGCCAAGAGAAGTACATCTAGTATATGCTCCCTGTCACAAGTGTAATGGGGAAGAAAATACCTCATGTCTGAGGTGCTGCATGGGCGGTAAAAGTCCTGCAGGCTCTCCGCTATTCTTTACTGACGCTGCATTTTGTCTCTCATCAAAAGGTATATGCTGTGTGCTAGCACCTGCCTAGATGAATAACACTGCACCACCTGTGGAGACCTGTGAGCTGCAGAGCTCCTTCAACACCTCTTAGTGGTGGTGGGGGATCCATTCTTTGTACAACTTAGCAGCAGGTATGTACTGTCTCTCTGGCATCTGGCAGGTAGTGCTGATGTGTCTTAACTATTACTAACGCACTCTGTGTTCAGAATATTGGTGGCACTCTCAGTTTAGACTTCCCAATCGTCTCTCACTTTCAACACTTTAACCTTCGCATATCTGATGAGTCTTGCCTTTGCCTTCACACAATGAGGCATATGAATGCCAGATAAAGAAATACTATCATGTTCCCTTTATATGTCTATTTTTATAGTTTCTATGGGTGGAGATAATTTAGAAGTTTGTATTTGCATTTTTTTTATGTATTTGGTTCTTAAACTTATATAATGTTGCCTTACCATACTATACTATGCAAATGGGGTGTATATCACTTCCATGAAAACACAAGTACTCAAACACCTATTCATGGACCCCAATACAGGGAACAGCTTCTTCTTCTTTCAGCTTTTCCCGGTTAGGGGTCACCACAGCGGATCGACTATTCACATCAGTGAACATTTTTCCCAGAACAAAGAGTTAGCTGTCCAACATCCAGAAACTGCCCTTTTCCCCAGTGTAGTGCGATCTCAGAGTTGGTATATTTACGTAGGGGTTGGGGGGTGTGTGGGGGGGATAGCCCCACACTTTGGTGGTTCAATATACTGAGGTGTGTATATTGCTTGGCATGTTAGACAGCTAACTCTTTACCCTGGGAAAAGTTTCATTGATATTTAGGTTCGATGAAAGGACCATTCACAGTACTGGGTTGATGGATAGGTGTTAGAGTACTTGTGTTTTCGTGGAAATGATACAGGCCCTATGCATTCTGGTATAGCAGAAGAAGTTGCATACATTTAGCACATCATAAGGAAAAAGTCACTACCAGAATGGGATATAACAAATGAGCACAAGGACATACATATTTTAAAGTTTGATTTTAGGCTAATGGTGCTGATTTAAAACTTATTTCATTGCATGATAGTAAATGTTAAAATTACAAAACAAAAAAAGCACTACAAAAATACAGCAATAGAAGAAAATGGATGTTACCCTAACTGTTAAACCAGGCTTGGACTGGGCATTAGATTATGTTAGTGCCACAAACAAATGGCTTGCTCTGACTATATTACTGATTTATTCTGAAACTAAATATTTCAGTAACAATACAAATATGTGCATGTCAGGAATGTGTCAGTATGTTGTGGTGCCAGGAAATCTAGAGGGTGTGTCACCCTGATATAATAAGAATAAGCTGTTAAATTCTCTGTGTGGAATCTGGTGATAACCATTTTTTTCAAGAAAATTATAAAAATTCGACATCCAAAAAGCACAGATGGCTTTCACAGACATTGCAATTACATTTTAAATTCGAATCATTAGTAAACCTGGAATACCTTATTTTTTGCCATTATGTGCAGAGACATTAATCAATGAAATGGCAACAGTATTTAACTTGTCAACCAAAGCTTTCCTGTTTCTATATTGAAATTGTCATGTAGCACCATTTACGCTATATTTTGTAGCTAAGCTCCTAACTCATTGTCCTCCCACTTGTGAATAATGACATCTATTACAGGCGATGCTCTCTTACTGCTGTCATGCTCAACATCTACTACAGAAAACACATTAAACAGGTGCACGAGGCCTTTAGTTTTATGCACTAAAAACCCTGGAATGCAGATCTCTTAAAATAAATAATACACTGTATCCCTATACTGTGTCGGATATATGTTTAAATCAATTCTATTTGACAGGTGACAAATGCCAATAGCATTTTCCAAATTCACAGCCATAATGTATATGTGAAGATTTATTTCCTTGAATTCTATGATTACCGGATACATTATGCTGTTATTCTATTATAGTATGTTATTATTTTAGGATTGTTTTATGTAATGACCCAAGCCATAACTGAAAAGGTTCTTATGAATAGTTCACCTACTTAGTTAACAAATAAATATATCACCAAATAAATAAATCCCTCTTCATTTGTTTTTATCCTTTTCTAGGTCCCATGCTGACTTGATTCAGAGATTTTACTATACAACGGTGATCTTTACATAAAATCACTTTAACTGTATGATATAACTGACTCAACTAACCTCTGCTTTACATCAGTCCATACATGTGGTATAGCATGAAAAACTGCAGAACTGGGATTGAATCCCTTGGCTTCCATTTGCGTACTATGTGATTTTTGAGCCAATCATTAAAATTTCCATTGCTTCCAAGTATTTATCAGAAAGAACACAATCACTGAGCCTTCTGGGACTGTCATAGCAATAACTTGGCAAATTATATAACCAATTCAGAATCTGCCATTTTGCAGAGGAATGACAGAACTTCCAAACTGTGAAAATCTAAAGGAGAAAGGAATATTATGTTTTTGTTTTGAGGAATCAGCTCTTTCTACTATTTTAACCAAATGTGTTTAGTAAACCTATTTTGTCAACTTGGATGTAACACACTGCTTGACATCTCATATGCATATAATACATTACTTGTTCTTACTTTATCTGAACATAGTAAGTGATGGATTTATAAATTCCTTTACAAAGCTGGACAGATATTGTAGTAGCTTTATTATACAGCAGTTGTTTTCTGTATAATAGTGTGCTGGATTCAATAAAGCCAACACAGTGTTCTAAAACTGTGTGTGCATCATGGCACAATGCATACATGGTAGTGTGCCGATTTGTATTCAGTAAGCGGCTCTACATGATGTGTAGAGATGCACAAACACGGTAAACATCATGGCATACTAATTACAGCAGTAGCCGGGGAATTGTGTGTTAATCCATCAATCCAAAATGGAGGAGTTATTCAACAAGTTATAAAGCAATCATGTACACTATGTGTGGGTTTTGGCCTCGAATTCCAAACCTATTGGAATACAGCCACTGAAACTACTCTACATGGAAAAAATGTTAGGGGCTACAGTTTCTCTTCTGCATGTGTATGTGCAACAGGCCAAGGTCTATGCTGCTAATATACCTCGGCCAAGAAGGAGAAGGGTGTTTAGACCCGGTTTAACATTTCGTGGTCTGCATGGGGTGGAAATAGTAGAGTGCTACAGGATGGATAGAGACACACTACAGGAACTCTGCAACCTCTGTCATCCTCAACTGACAGTAAGGGTAAACCAAGGAGAACCAATACCTGTGGAGAATAAGATATGTTTAACACTTAGAATATTAGTTACAAGAACCTTCCAGGGACAAACAGGGGATACATTGGGTGTATCACAGGCATTAGCATCCAGGATCCTTCATCAGTTCCTGAATGCTATGCTGCAACATGCCAGTGACTACATACATTTTTCCCTGTACACCTGAGGACAGAGCTACAATGATGCAGGATTTGTACCCTGTAGCACACTTCTCTGAAGTCCTGGGTGCCACAGACTGCACGCACATTGAGATCAAAGCACCATCTAGGGAATAGGGAAGGGTGTACAGAAACAAAAAGGACTTCCACTCCATTAACTGCCAGGTCATATGTAATGTTAAGGGAATGTTAAGCAGTTACCATGACTGCCATATCTGGCACAACTCTTAACTCTATCAGAGGTCTTCTAGGGGGGATACCCCACAAGGTCATTTACTGAGTGATGCAGGGTATGCACTCAAACTGTGATTGATGACACCTATCAGAAATGCACACCCATCCACTGAAGAATGCTATAATGAGGCACGTGTTCAAACAAGAACTATCTTAGACCATGTGTTTGGGCTGCTGAAGTCACAGCTCTGGTTCCTAGATACAGTGGAGCCCTACAGTAAAATCCCTGTACTTGTGCTGAAATTTTCACTGTTTGTGCCATGCTTCACAACATTATCCTGAGAAAACAGCTTCAACAGAAACACCAAGAGGAAGGGCACACATCCCACCATGACTGGCAAGGTCACCACAGCCACATGCAGGTGAGGAGTCAAGGGGGAATCACCAGCCGCTATGGGTGTAGGTAGATGTAGGTGTGCACAATATGCCCTCATCCTGGCCAAGTGGCAACAGATAGCACATATGCTCATCATGTAAGGGAGTCCAAGTGTCATCCTATGCACATACATATCGTAAAACAGATGCCAGGCAATACTCACCACTTTTACTTACCCAAGTAATGGCTGTGTACTGCTAACATCACACAGAGACAGCCCCAAATTAAAACACTTTTAACTGCTGGACTATCAAGGTAAGTGTTGAACCTAGAATATGAAAATAAATGGATAAGAACACAGATAAATGGCATATCCTTGCAGAAGGTGTGTGAGTTTTACTGCAATGACATCAATATTTGACAGAATTGACTTATGCCAGTATATGTGGGCTCTTCATCAACTAATAGGCCTCAAGCATCAAAGATACACATAATACAAAAACTTATAAGAAAGCAGTACGATTTTCAAAAGAGCATCACAAACACATATATATTAAGCACTCAGTCAGCTATACACCCTGTGCATCAGACAAAAGACGGCTATATCCCTTAATCCGAAAGATAGAATCAAGAATATGGCACAGTTATCATCATTTGCACAGGGATGTTGTGTGTGGGGGCAGGAGGCCAAGGCTGATACAAAAGTAGTGAGTGTACGTGAGTAAGAAAGACAGACAGGCAGAAATTTAGATAAATTATCAAATGGCCAATGAGACAGAATGATCCGCAAGCTTCACAAATGACCCATGTGCCTGTTATCTGTGTGTGTCTGTATGGGCACGCAAGGTGAAACATGTGTGAGTGTTTGCAAGCTTTACGTTCTGGTATGTCAGACAAGTGTGAGCTGTGCATGGTAAATGTTGTTCATTGTTGTCACCCCAGACCATGAAAACTGGCGCTGCTAGGAGTTGCACTGGCACACATCCATGGCCATGGTCAGATGTACTGATGCTACCTGAATGTGACTGATGTCTGCTGGATGAGCTCTCCTCATGAGTACATCTAGGACCATGACCCCATGACCTACCACATCTGGGTTTAGACACCTCAATCACTGATGGAGCAGTGGAAGTAGTGCCACTACAGGAGCATGCACAAGCACAGCCAAAGTGGTTAACATCAGATGATGATGCTGACCTATGTCCACATGGATACTGTCGCACTCCCCACAGGCATTCCATCACAGACATTTCCTGTTTCATCATGTCATTCCCCTAATCCATTGAATTGGCTACATATGGAGGCAATCATGCATATCAGACTGTGCTACTTCAACAGCCTTAAGCCGTACCTCTCAACTGTACAGATTTTTTGCAGAATATCTAGATTTTTGCCTCATATTTTTGGTCTGTTCCTTCTAAAATTTGTGGTTTTCTGGCAAATCATTAAGGCTTGAAGTGAATGTATATTACTAAATAATGACAGACATTTGAGTTTCAGAGTTCATATCCTTCAGAAAATTCATAATAATATAAAACCTGTTATTTTAGAAGCTTTCTAAGTTTATAGGAGCAATATTTAAAATCTGTCCCTATTTTTGGGCCTTTGTCCCATCATTATTTCTGACTTTATCCAGATTTCTTGTGCTGAGAGGTTGAGAGGTATGCCTTAAGCATGTCCTCAGAGACCCCAGTGGAACATGCCTGTGCCTCTATGATGGCCCTAAACATACGTCGAGTTGAATGTAATGACACACCAGGATCAGGTGAAGGGTGAACAGCAGGCTTCTTCAGAGCAACCCTAACAGCCCTCCTGCGTGGCACCTCACCCACACATTGGGTACTGCCAGAGTCAACTGTCACTGAAGCCGTAGTAACCACACTACCCCAATCAAGTGTGTTACCCTCCATCTGTCCAATATCTGAGGGTTCAGTGGAATAGGTATGCATAGGCCTACTGACTGTGTCTGAGGGAAATACAGGGGATGGCTGGAT
This sequence comes from Protopterus annectens, assembly GCF_019279795.1. Classification (NCBI taxonomy): domain Eukaryota; kingdom Metazoa; phylum Chordata; order Ceratodontiformes; family Protopteridae; genus Protopterus; species Protopterus annectens. Next base: position 196,873,708 of record NC_056731.1, read on the forward strand.
GTCAATCTCAGTGCCAGATTCAACCTTTGCAGCCCACCAACTGTGCCTCTGTTTGACCACCATGATCATCAGAGTCTGGTGATACTCTAACATCAAGTGGTAAGATTTTTACACTTCCACTGTCAGGATCACCTATGATAATATGCAACAAATGCAGGAGCAAAATTAATACTACACTAAATATTTAAAACAATTTATATGATAACAAACTAACACTGGTCCCACTATTGCAGATGGCACAGCAATACACACACTCATTACACTCATCTCACACATATAAATAAATACATATGTCTGACCAATGGTCATCAGTAATCAAGGAAAACATTTTGGCTTACCATGTGTAGATGACTCCACACTTGGTAGGGAGGATGTTCTTGGAAGAAATGAAGCAAGATAAGGATGCAAATTAAACATCACAATTACAATAACACAGGGGGGCAGTGAATACACAATTTTACTATATATCTGTTAAGAATAGTTTTAACTGAAACTTGGCTGACACGTCTACCAACAGCCCATGTGTAATGAGCAAGTATATCACTAAGTTTATTAATTTATCAATAGGTTCATAAAGAAAACAAAATTCCACAGGAAGTATCTTAATTTTTTTATATATTTTATTATACAAGCAAATCCTAAAACTTGCCATATGTAAGCTTACCTGGAAGCTCCTTCCAGCACCAGCATCAATCACATGTTGGCATACAGATTTCACTGAGCTCTCTGAATCTCTAACAGTGGACAGGAACTCTTCATTTGGTGTCAGTTGTGTGGGGGGGGGGGGGCTTGGAGCCTGATAACGCACCTGATCATAAGTCCTCCACTGACATCATTTACTAACTGGTTTCAAATCTGCATTCTGACAGCCATATCCCCACATCCTCTTTTAAGCAGAAAGACATCATGGTGCCTAATCTCCTACACTATTACAACATTTTCTGAGTCACTGAAAAGGGGTTTACGTGGATTTGTATGCTTGGGTACCATAATCCTATGTGATATAGTGCAGAGAAGGATACAACCAATAAATATCACTCAACTAAATTGCTGCTTATATACACATACTCGTCAACAGTGAGCACTGGAAACACACATTTCAGTTATTAAAATTGAAGGTTATGTGGTTGTACTACATCGCACACACACAAACCAATGTTTGGTCCAAACCAAGGAATACCACTTTAGTAATATATGTTTCCCACTGAAATAAGAGGATGACTACACATTTTCAAGAGAAAAGCACTTGATACACACTTTTGTTGTGCCAGTACACAAATGGTAGATGACTCTTCCACCCCCAAAACAACAAGCAGATGAAAGTTTGTATAAACCAAGGAATACCACATAATTCAATTGGTATTTATGCTTTCAACACAATTCTCACAATGTGTACACGTTTACAATAGAAAAGTCAATTTTATATGATTACCAGTCACCTCTCACTGTGCCCAGCACTCCTCTGGAGGTGTCACTGGACCATCTTAGAAGCATAATACCTTCTGTCATTCACATAGTACATTACATAGAAGATTGTAAAACAACAGTTTAACAACAACACTTGTGATGAAAGTGAATCCTGTCAATCTGAGTAATGTAAAAGCCTGCCAAAAATGCTTATGCCAACAGTGAGCTATAGAAAATGCATATAGATAAAAGTTCCATTTTCTACTGCATACATATAATTTGCTTTGTAACATGTTAGAAAATCTAGAATGTACATGGAAAATGCAAACATACCTTAGCAAAATGAGATGCCTTCTCTGCAGATAAATCAAATGGAATAGCAATCTCCAATACACAAGTTTCCTCACCTTCAAGTTCTCCAGCTAAATGCTGACCCTTTTATAGTGTAGATTCAGGCCTTTGAGCATGGTGAAGATGCAAATGAGGTGTGAACTTATTAAAATTGCTGAATACCAAACTTTTGTCTCAACCCAGATTTAATAAAATCTGTGTAGGCATAGTGCAAAGCCTGGAAGGTACTGTGGCCATGTATGTGGTACCCCCTTGATAGCTCACCATACATATTAATGAAGATGTGTTACTGAGGGAGAACCATGTAACATGGTTATTGAATAAATATAGGGAGTGTGTTACTGTGTCCAGAGATGAGTAGCACACCCCCTGCAATGTGAAAGTGCAGTATATCAATGTATGTATATGTATTAAATTTATTTTTTTATGTTTGCATAGCGTGGCATGGAGCACAGCAATTGAAATGTGCCAGACATCTAAAAATAGAAACCTGGTACATTTAATTAGGAATACAATGGTCAAGTTTAAGCATAGCTAAGTGGGTTTGCATGGCATGCCTCGGTGCTCAGCAGTGCTTAAATGTAGTAGAGGGTTATATGTAAACGTATAGCAGACTTCTACGCATCCACGTAGCCAAATAGTTAGAGTGATAGCCTTATGTGCAGTAGGTGCAGGGTGTGAATACACAGACAGATCATTATGCATTTATTTTGCAAATACTAATTATGCCAATTATTTTTAAATCCTACTTTGCTGTGCTCAGCTAAGCTCTGCTAAGCACAGCTAAGCCTTGCCAAGCACTACTTAAACAAGGAATGTTTTAGCACTGCTTAGCTGGTTTGTGCACTGCTAAGTGGTGCAAATCACTGCTCAGCATTTGCTAGTCTAAGTACTGCTCAGCTAAGCATTGGCAGTTTAATCACACCTGAGCTCAGCTAAGCCAGTTTGCGAGGTGCCAGGCAAAGCGCTGCATTTTTAAAAATGGCACAATGATGTGCAAGGGTGGGAAAACAGGCTTATTTAAGTGCAACAATTGAGAATATAGCATAACCTGTTGGAGGTTGAACCATGCAGGACCTATGGAAGGTGTTGGAGAGGGTGTGCACCTCCAGGTGCAGTGGTGGGGCATTCTGGAGTCCAGGGTCATGGCTGGACTCCTAGTGAAATACCATGACATCTGGCTGCTGAAGGGCCAGTACCAGGGATCGGAGTATATGTCGGAGACTTGGCACTGGCTGGAACATGATCTCACCAGTGCAACAGGTATACCTGCACAGATGAGTAGGTCCATCACCATTTCAATGATCTGAAGTGACAAAAGGACTTCTGGACATCTGGGTCCAGGATGCTCATGATAGTAATGCCCCACAAGGTTGTATGTACTCTTAGCATTGTTTTACCAATACCTAATTTGAATGTGCAATAGACAGGTACTCATAATGGTGTGCTTCTCTCCCTACAGCTTCAGAGGAGAGAGCTTGCAACCTAGAGGCCCATGCAGGGCACCTGGCCAGGTTGCGCCAAGAGTGTGGTGAGTACAGATTAATTTTACAATCTATAGTCAAATACACAAGATAGAGTAATTCAGTCACTGCCAGTAGGTACATACTGTACAGATTTGTGTACTGCAATGCATGTGGACATAGGGCTGTAATGCAATAACTGTCTACTGCAAAGTATATTGCAATAAAAATTAAAACATTAAATCTGATAATGTTAATGAAATAAAGATTCTACTGCAATACTTGTGGAATTACAGTTGTATTGAAACACCTGCATTATCCCAAATGTTGTTTAATAAAGACTCAAAAATATGACAACTGCATGAGGGTACCCCTAATAAAGTTGTGTTGTGCAATATGTGTGTAAGTAGGGCTGTTGTTTATGAAATTGAGTATGACATCTGCTCTGAAATAACAACACAAAGAATACCACTAACTGACTCAACGTTAGCTAAGAAAGAGTGTTATGCTAAACTGTAGATTTAGTGCTGTACTACAAGATATATGCATTATGAAATTTTCTGCACAAACATCTGAAGCAATACCAGGAAAACTCAAGTTTATTGTGCATATCAGCACTGGCTTGTGTTAAACATTACATTTCAGCTATATGCATTCCTGCTCCGAGGTATGGTGGTGCAGGCAAGTATGAAACTGTAGTAGCTGTAGATTGCAAATATACTATTCACAACTTATATGGGTCAGGTAGCCAACCCAATACTCTGATATGGTTTGTACATGTCATAGATATTTCCACCCACTAAGAGTTTATTGTGTATACCTACATTCTGTGTATTAATGTACAGTTTACCTAGTAACTTTGTCATGCATGAATCTCATGCATGTGTGTTCAACTATCAATGCAGTCTTGTATAAAACTGTACTACTATTAAAAGGTCATATTTTGTTTCCTGGTTAGCTCTAGGCAAATATCAGGCAGTTAATAGTCAGCAGTGGCTCAGTAGCTCAGTTTGTTAAATGCTGTTTCTGCTATACATTTTGTCACACTGACCGGGGTTCAAATCCAGTGACAAGTACTAATAAATATTACTGAATCAGTTATATATTAACAGATTTTTCTCCCCACAGGAATTACAGGTAAATGGGTGAGTAGCCCTTATTATGGGTTAATAATTTGTGTGTTCAGAAGTAACAGACTGTTAAGAGCATCAATCAGAAATGTGATAAGATGCCAGAAAATAAAGGCAAGCACAGTACTAATAAAAAATATTACAATAAATAAAATGTGTAATCTTGATATGGCTGTGTGCCTGGTGTGTTTGTCTACATTTGCTGTCATCTAACCCCATGCCTGCTGTTTACTCTCTGTACTGTACACAATACATGCCTCTCAAGTGTCATGCTGTCATGGATTGTAATCACTGTCTAATCCCTCTGTCACAGATCTATCATCGACATGATTATGTCAATAGCACAGTCACACTACCTCAGTCCACAGTACATCTTGGTAGTCATATACGTCCATCTGACATGTAATAGTCCTCTGAAGTTGTGTTCCTGTAGGTGTTACAGATTGGCCCATACTGTCCCATGTGGATAGCTTGAGAGGTATGTACATGCTACAGCAGCTATAGGGCACCGTTACACATAAAGGTAGGGCAGACATATAGAGTATTTAACAGTAATGTTACAAACTATATAGCCTATACTGGTACTAATGGACTGTATTTCTCTTTCCCTCCACCCCTTATCTTCATCCTAATTTATTATTGTTATACATCGGTTATGGTTTACTATTAGCAAATGTTCTCTAAATGTTATGTTGGGCGTTGTGTTTTATTATTGTATTGTAATACAATGGTTGCATACTAACATAACATGTTGAATTACCTATGTTGTTGGCCTTATGCCGTAACTATTACTGGCATGCTGTTACTATACTGACTGTTATGTCACTTATTGTTGTGTTCCATATAATATGCAATGTTATGTTACTGGGTTATTTGCAATGTTTTGGTATGCTGTTATAACTAACTAAATATTATGTTCATTACTAACCTATACACACTGAAATACCTCAACACCACTGCTCGACTGGGTAGGCAGGTTCCTGGTGATCTGCCTACCATACCTCAGCTGGCATGACGCCGGGTCCCAGTACATCTGGGACGCAAGCCGGTGGTTCCCCCTCTGCTGGTCCTGCACCACCTATGGGTGGAACTGCCTCAGGGGATGGGGCCTGTCCCCCCCTGGGAGCAGGGGCAGAAGGGGGGTTGTCACTCAGCTACAGGTGATGGTGTGTAGGATAGTGCATCGTGGTTATGAGAATTGCCTGTGCCAGACTGAGGGCAGACTGGCCAACCTGGAGGGGCAAGGTGGCCCCAGTGCCCAGCCTCCAGCACAGCCATATTTGGTGAAGTGAAAGAGCAGTGTTAATTGCCAGTGGGTGGGGAGCTCAATCACACTGCTGCAATCTGGGGACACATGGATTTGTGATTCCCTAACACCCTCCCTGTCCAAGGTGCTCACCCCCTCATGTGTCACACACTACCCCTGTATGCTGTCTTGTCTGTTTTGCCTGTCTGCAAATGCAACCTATCCTACCAAAATTACCTCCCCACTCATACCCATATCCCTTCCTACATTCCACTCTCTCCTTAAAAAAAAAAGGGCACCTGTCCCACAAACAAACTACCCCATACATAGCTCTCCATTTTGCACCCACGTCCACTGGACACAATTATTACATGAATTAATCAATGCAGTTATCTTGCCCTCACCCCTCTCTCTGGGGTATGCGTTTCTAAATTTCAAATTCTGTACAACCTGCACAGCTGTTGCTGTATAAGAAATGGAGAGCTACAGTATTTTCCTACAGTTGTCTTGTACATCCCTACCTGCCTTTCAGTATTAGCGCAGGTTTAAGTGGAGGGGCACACCACACAAACCCACTTAAATGTGCTTTAATCATCTTATGTGTTTCTGACAGTGTTAGGTACATCTGCAAAGTAATCACCCTTGCCACATTTTGAACCTGGGCCCCTGTGAACTACAGCACAGTGCATTAGCCCACTAGGCCATTCAGCTCTGAGTTAAAGTAGCTGTTTCCACCAACATATCCTGATTGCCACTGACACACTGGAAGTACATATAATGGGAAAGTTGGTGGTGTACATGGGACTGTGATGCAAACACTGCACCAGTACACACCCAAATATATAATAATGGATGCATGTGAGGCCTTGTATAGCTGTCAACTGTACAGACTGTTACAGAACATCCACAGTTGTGCCCCCTAGTTATGGCATGGTTTTCACAAAATCATATGTCTGCTAAACTACTGGCAAATCATTAAAGATTGAAGTTCGAAGATCATGACAGACATTTCAGTGTCACACCTCATACCCATCAGAAAACACATGGTAATGCAATTCTGGTGTCACAGATTGTATGCATGCCCATATATCTTGCAAATACACCTGCTTTAGCAGGGACTCAGTAGCTCAGTATGTTAAAGGCCTTGCATACAGTATATATTTACACCCACAGTCCTGGGTTTGAATCCAGTGTGTTGCACTTCAGTTACATTCTTGTAAATACAGCAAATAATGACTGAGTCATGCAATTTTCACCAAAACAGGTTGCTGCTACTGAATTAACTGCTACCTATGTTAGCAAGTCAGAGGCCTGTAGGTAGGGATACACTGCACATATTCATATAGCCTACCTATATCTTGCCTACTACTCTCTGATTGGTACTGTCACATAACAGATGTACCTTAACCACATACCTCCACTGGACTGTTATGGGTACCCTCGCCCTGACTGTGCTGTAAGGACAGAGCTGACACTGCTCCCTTGGTGACACATACAGCTTGTCTTCCAAAGTGTTCACACTCCCTACTATGAGTCCTAGGCAAAAAGCAGCAACTGCAGACTGCAACATATGCAGCTGTATGTTAAGCTACCTGCCACAGACCTACCATACCTCACAACCCCCTAGAACAATGGATCCACACAACACCCATACATAAAGGGGTGGGGGAAAAGATCATGTGTCACAGTCTGCCTCTACAAACATTCAGAGCTGATAGACCAGCCGCTACTGCAGCAGCAGCATGCATACTCTGACTGGTATGATGTCTGACACTCACATGTCTCTTCCCCCTTACTGACCTCAACCATAATGTTTAACACTGAACTGCCATATACTCTCAAAGTCATTTGACAATGTCCAAAAATAGCATGCAAAACTGTGGACATACATCATAAATCTCAACAGTGGACAGTATTTGCACCTACACTTTGTGATGCTGTAGTCTCCACACCTCACTAATGTCCATCTCACAGACTAACAAAGGGGCCAAGGTCTACACGAAGGCTTTAAATATTGCACTGTTGTGCCATGTCATTGGCTAATGAAAGTGCTACCCAGCTGTTCTGGATGCAACTAGCAAGTCTGAGCCACAGATTGGTGTACAGGCAATCACCTGTTATTGCACATTACCTACAAAAGGCAAGCAGCTGCCTATGGAAAACAGGTCTGTAACTTGCTTTACCAAGACAGAATGTGATTTTGGAAGCATTTTTCTTGAGGATTTGTGCACAAAAGGATTACATCACTCTACCAGTTATGTAATACAAGTCTCCATATAATGGGACGCAGATGGGAGGATGCAGTTATAGGGAATAGGGATTACAACAGTAGGCCTATAGTGCATCTCTGGGAATGACATGTTGGTAATAGTGTGCTGTCCAACAGCTACAGGCATGCCTCTCAACTGTGCCTGCTGTGAATTACATCACAGCTGTGGCCCTCTTGCTCCCTCCTACAATGATTGGCTCCTGTACTAATTCTACTGGATCATGTGTTAGACATATTGACAGTAACTAACAGCGGACACAGTTGTCATATCACATGATGTACTGTCATACAGCTCCTCTCAGTCTGTGAATGTCACACAGGCATAGTTCAGGCATTGTAAAGGTGACCCTGACTGTCCCACATGTACTCTGGGTAGGTCACAGTTTAGTGGACATTTGTATGTCAGTGCTTGACAGCAATGGCTAACATACCTGGTAACCCGGGTCTATATCAAAACTTCAAAGAAGTAAAACACCAAACATTAAAACATTGAACCCACAATATTGAATGATGAAAATAGCGAAGCCCCAGAACATCGAAATCTTACCTAGGGCAAGATTTCGGTGGGCCGTTCTGTGGCTTCGCTATTTTCTCCACTGTGGTGTGAGAGTTACGGACCTTAGAGTTAGGGTGCGGGTTAAGGTAAGTGGATAGTTAGTAATGTATGTGTGGTTTAGTGTGGGGTTGGGTTTTGTTAACTGTATGTATGTGGTTTATTTATTTTGGTGTGCTTGTGTGTATGTTTCTCGGAACAGTGAATTTTTTCCCTGGGAAAAAATTCGCTATTCTGAGCGTTCAGTGTTTTCAATATTCTAAATTCCAAGTTCGAACATATGGTGTTCGACATTTTGGAGTTTTGAATATATGATATAGACCCGGCAACCCCCTACAGAAGGTTATCAGGTCATAGCCATCATTACTTGGGGGATACAGGCCAAACCTCAGCAACAGAGTGTACATATTGGTCATCCAAAGTAGGTTCTGGCATGTGATAGCCAGATTCTCTATATTATAAGAACAACCATTAATTACTGGCCAACCATTTGCCAGACATCCACAAGTTTGTGCCAAAAGGACCACATATATCAGGCACACATACACATTTGGCAAACATGTGTGTACTGGAGAGGTATGATGCCTACAGGGAGGATATACTACAGCAGGTTTGCATTGTTGTCTGTCACTGTGGCACACTGATGTTGCTGGACTGTACCCATATAGTTTTAATAACACATACATATGTGTCTGACAGTGGCCGTAGGATATAGTAGTGGCACTTTACCCACAGGGGACGCACCACAGTAGATGGCATTGATGGGTGTGGAGACATACAGCACACTCTGTCACAGCACACAGGGACACAACCAGTATTGCTACTATGTTGGTGATAGTGACATTCATAGTGTGAATTAGCAGTGGATAGTACAGGCCAATTTGAATGTGCAGGGTCTGTACATAGGGGATATCAATGTATCTGGTCCTGTGATGTGTTCCCCTCTTGTTGTCTTTCAGAAAGGATGTATCAAAGGAGGCACCCACTGTTTTCAGAGGCTGAAAATAATGTCATCCTGGATGGCCTCAGAATGCATCACAACATTCTGCTATCCAGGACTTGCCAGCATTATGACCAATGTGCTGCACTGTGGGCTGACCTCATTGAAGCAGTCAACCAAGTAGGCCTACAGGACAGAACCTATGAGCAGGTCTGACAATGGGCAACAGATATGGTCAATGCTGCATGGCAAAGGGCTGCCACTGTGACCAGGCACCGTGCTGCCACTGGTGGAGGGCCTGCAGCAGAACAACCACTCTCAGCCACAGAGGACTTCCTGGCAAACCTGGGAACAACAATCAGCTCCCAAGCATCTATTAACCTGTACATCATTGAGGTGGGTGCCACAGCATCCAATGCAGAGGAGCGTCCAGATAAGCTTTCTGTGTTCATCACTGTAAAACTGTATCAGGTAATGTGGTAGCCTTTGCATACCAGTACATGAGTGTCAGGTCTATCTGCATTAGGGAGGTGCTTTGGTTTTAATGCACAGTTGTGCACACATACTCAGAATGTCAGCAATGTAGGCAGTATTACATTAGCTACTGTACATACTGATATATGAACATATTATCCTGTAACAATGCCACATTTGGTATTGCTGACAATACCTCTCCTTCATATATACATAACATATCAGGTGTGGCTGTAGTCCAAGGTTCTGTACCTGGTAAGTGTAACACTGTTGTATGGATCATATATACCCTAAGAATGTTAACGGCTGACATTTTGCCCTAGGCACAACTGTTATGCTTAGCCAGAATACGATATTTGTATGTTCATTTTCGGAGGTTTTAACTGATGTGCATTGAATGTGTAATCGCACTTGTGTATTTGCAGGAGCAGTAACACATTGCACTTATTTTTGAGAAGGTCTATGCAGTCTACTATACAGGAGGCAATCACTCATAGATGTCTGTTCACACACAATATGGAGATGGGACATACCTGAGGCAGTAATACTAAAACTAGCACAGTATGCTTAAAATGGGTGCACTGTGTTTTAGGTGTAGGTCAATCACATACACTGATATATTGCTTATCGCACAGGTTTTTAGTACTGGCAACATTAACCAGACGTAGCGGCAGTGCATGTTATAAAAAGCCTATGTATGTTGCAGTCTTCTTGTGTGTTGGGAATGGGATCAGAAATAAGATGTGGTATGTGTAATGCAGTTGTGGCTCCTCATCTGTAGGTGTATGTGTGTGGATTACCATACATAGCAGTGCAGGTAGTAATGTACTTATTTTGTCTTCCTTCTTACAGGTGAACATTGAGGTTGGAGTATGTTCCCCTCATAACCTGATGTCAGTGTCTCATCGGACTCTGATGATGATGGTGGCCATAGTGAACCACAGGTGGGATTGTTGGAGGCTGAATTTGTCCCATGGGCTGACATCCCACTTCGTCCTCCAGTGTCCACACACGCAGTCAGTATGCCTACATATACCCACTCCCCTGTGGCCACAGAATTTGGAAAGTCAGAGTGTAGTGATATTGAACAGGAGAGTGTGACAACTATGGCATCAGTGAGTGTAGACACTAGCCATAGCCAGACAGTTGGTGAGGTCCCACACAGGTAGCTTGACAGAGGTGCTTGATGGAAGACTGCTGCCCATCCACTACCTATTACAGGTGTCACATCATGGGTCACTCAACACATGTTTTGGTCCATCATGGAGGCACAGGCATGTTCTGAGTACAACACCAGATGGATGCTCAGGATCATGGATGCATTACGGCCTGACATTCGTGACTCCCTCCACCACATTGGCGATGCCATGCATTGTTTCACTGATTTAGTGGACAGATGGTGGGGTGATACATTGTCAGTCCTTGACCACACATTGTCTGTGCTAGAACATGTGGTGGGAGTAGGGCATTGGACATGTGACCATAGG